>NC_058086.1:48409048-48553350 GCF_014858855.1 Bufo gargarizans
GAAGAAAAGGGGGAGGAGTGAGTAGGGAAAGAGAATAAAGGAAGGATGGAAGAATGGATACAGAGGAAAGAAAGAAAGAAAGAAAGAAAGAAAGAAGAAAGAAAGAAAGAAAGAAAGAAAGAAAGAAAGAAAGAAAGAAAGAAAGAAAGAAAGAAAGAAAGAAAGAAAGAAAGAAAGAAAAGGACTGAGTAGGGAAGGAGAGGAAAGGGAGGATGGAAGAATGGAACAGAGGAAATAAGGAAAGAAAGAAACAAAGGAAGGAAAGAAGGAAGGTATGAAAGAGCTATGATGATCTATGATTTTCAAATGTATGTAAGCCTGTGCCCGGATAAGTATTATGTGGCTGCTCTATGACCACATATCTTGTGTCCAGGGGTCCACAGTAAAGAGATAGTGGGCATAGTGGTTGTCATCCAGCTTTCCCAGGAATAGATATAACTATCAATGTGGCAGAAGAGGACGACTGAAGGACCTATATATTCCAGGGATTTCCATACTGATAATTATTGCCGTTATTTCTTCCACGTTCCCAGTTCCTGACCTGCACAGGCTGACACTGTAATTACTGATCAGCAGAGGGATCTGCACTTTGCTCCCATCATTTCCATGGTATTATAGATAAGGTTCCCATTAATGCCAGTGTGACATGGAGAGCTCTGAGCAGGAACCCACAAAAAAGTAAGTGAACCCTCCAGACCTCACCTTATTGCATTGTCTTTCTTATATCTACAGCTTTGCAGTTGTTTCCTCTGGCTTTCTATATAGTGTATAGGTGGCAGCGTTCAGCCTGAGCGGAGAGCAGGCAGTAAATGGTTAACCCAGTTGTATGTAATGACTGTGTACAGTCTGGATCTGCGGAAGCTTCTCATGGATCTTGTTGCGGCTCTCGGCCCTCGTGGGATATTTATTCATTATTTCTTGTTGGACAATTGGGTGAAAATGTGTGAAAAACCGAATCTGGGCCATGTGGATTCTGCACAAGTGAATTTAAATCTGCAAATTGTAGAATAACCGTCAGGTTCTCTGGGGGGTTATGTAGGAAAATGTATTAAATTTAGTTTAATTTCCAGTTGTCGCTGCATAGAAACTGCAGAACAAAGTGAGATGATCAGATTTATAGCATGCAGCTGCATATGCCCAGGAATGAATTCTTAAAGGGACACTTCTTAGACACCCCAGTCCCCAAGAACAAGCCTAAATATATTCTGGTTACTTTTTAAACTTAAGTCAACATTGCAATTGTTTTTCCTAAAAAAATAAGCAGCCTGAATGATTTGAAGCTTTTTTTTTTTTAATGATTTGTAGGATTCTGGTGCTCTTCTATATAGTAGAGGACCCTAACCCCCCTTTTCTCAGCTGTCTATTGCTTCCACTAGAGGGCGATCTGTATGCCGCTACTGTCCACACCAGGTGACAAATGCAGCCAAATACAGATCGCCCCCCAGTGGCGGGAAGAGGCAGACAATATAATTGCTGCATGTTTCAGGTACAGAGGAGATGGTGACTTAAGGTCCAGCACTGGATTTGGGTTTTGCTGATGTTTAGGTATTTATCATACCCCTTCACTAAGTTTTGGAAAAAGGAGGTTTGGCTTGAAAATCAATTTGGACAAGTGTTGGTGATTGGTGGTCATGAGCATCAGTGCATTCCATGATTGCCACTATGCCAGTATTAGCAGATATCCCCCAATGTGCCCCCCGCTGGAGGATAGAGCCGGGCAGAAACAATGTTGCAATCTCAGGGAATAGATTTTGTTTAGGGTAAATGCACACGTTCAGGATTTATGTGCGGACAATGCACACTGAAATCTACAGGCGTTCGCTGGGAAATCCGTGCGGTCAAACCACATCAATTGGTGCGGATTTGCATGTGGATGTGGTGCGGATTTTCCTACATGCGGATTTTACTGTCCCCATTGAAGTGAATAGAGAAAATTCGGACAGGAAAAATAAAATAGATTGACATGCTGCGGATTTTAAAATCTGCACTGAAAAAATCTGCATCGTGTGCATGAGAATTTCAAATTCTTATAGAATATAATGTACATGACCTACGGTGCGGATTTTCCGCATACAAATCCACGCAGAAAATCCGCACACAATCGTGTGCATTTAGACTTAGGGTCCATTCGCACGTCCGCAATTCTGTTCCGCATTTTGCAGAACGGAATTGCGGACCCATTCACTTCTATTGGGCCGCACGATGTGCTGCCCGGATCCGGAAATGCAGACCCGCACCCCCGGGTCCGCAATTCCGTTGTAGAAAAAAAATAGAACAGATCCTATTCTTGTCCGCAATTGCGGAGACAAGAATAGCAACCCTGAGCCCCCCCCCCCCCCCCCCCCTCCCCATCCTGAGAGTGAAGAAGCCACAATGCTGATTTAGTGCTGTGGCCCCGTGGCTGTATTTCTGGGCACAGTGGCGCCCGTACCCCCCTCCCCCAGGGAACTGCAGTGAATGGTTGGGCGCTGCAGTTCCCTGAATTGCTGGGATGCTGCTGTGCAGGAGAAACTTAAAGGTGGATGCAGATCTACGCCATCACCGCGGCCTCATCAGGGGGTCTCAGAGGTCTTATCCTAGTTATATAGGGACGTGCCCTGCAGTGAGCCTCCATATGTGTCAGGCCTGCGAGGAGCGCTGCGCCCGGTGCTGCTGATTTTCAGATTTATAATAATACATCCTGTTCAGTTTTTACAGTAAATGATTTTCTGAGATTTCTGAGGGTTATAATTTAGTTAAGGACCAATTACCTTATTATGGAGCGTTACTCTGTTATCAGCACATAATTTCCACGTTGATTTAATTAAACATCGGCTGAAAAACCGGATTTCTGGAAAAATATAGAAACATATATTTAGTGGCAGTAAAGAGAAACTTTCTGCAATGTAATCCTGTGATTAGGGGAGAAATTTACTAAATCACTGCACGGCGGCGGCATAAAGAAGGAAAAGATGGGCGAGAGATGTAAAAATCATGCATGATGGTGTCCGGCTACCAGATAGCAGAGCAGAAAAACCCTTAGCCAATCAAATTCCTCCTTACTGGATACCATCTATTAAGGGGTGGAGCTCGTGCAGGTTTACTCCACCCCTGAGGAAGGAGAAGAAAACACATTCAGCTCCTCCACCTCCTCTGAAGGCCTCCATATTATCCTGAGGTTACTGTCTCTATAGTATGAACGTCCTTGTGTTCTTTGTTAAAAGAAAGAAATAATTTTATACATTTTATATTTTTCCTCCGTTTTAGAAAGAAATAAGTTCCTTTCATGAAATTATAAAATAATTATTTCCTGTCATCATAAATAGAGTATATGAATGGCGCCTATTTATGCTGGAGTAGCGGCGGTGGTCGCAGGACGGGGGCTGATAAGCAGCTTATTGACTGCAGGATACAGTATCTGATTGTATCCTTCATTGCCTTGATAAGAAAATCGTCATATAATATTTTAAGAAATGATATTCTTAGTGGATTTATTTCGGGTGGTTGCTTGTGCATTGGGACATGTTGATGGTTAATGCATCACGTATTGTTCCATTATCTGTAGTGACCTACATTAGGGGGAGTAGGAAGCTGGGAAAACAGATTGACTGTCACAGTAATCTGCATAACAAACATTTCAGCCGGGGACAGTATGGTGAATGCTTACACGCTGTGACAGACCCACTATTATGACTACTAATCTCCCAGGCAACGTTCCCCCATCCTGCTCCGAACAGATGAGAGCTGCCAAATAGAAATCTACAAGCTGAAGGCGCCGGTTATGTGCAACAGGGCAGAAATGTGGGGGAAACGAGTGCAATTACAGTCACCGCCAGTGGTGACCAATCAGATCACAGCTATCAAGGGGCAACAAGATTGTTAAATGTTTTACTATATGTTTATACATGTATGACTGCAACTTATGCAACTTTATCATCTATTTCATTATTAATCCTTATAAACAATTGAGTTCCTTTCTTTAGTGAGTTACATCCTGTATTATACTTCAGAGCTGCACTCACTATTCTGCTGGTGGAGTCACTGTGTACATACATTACTTATCCTGTACTGATCCTGAGTTACATCCTGTATTATACTCCAGAGCTGCACTCACTATTCTGCTGGTGCAGTCACTGTGTACATACATTATTTATCCTGCACTGATTCTGAGTTACATCCTGTATTATACTCCAGAGCTGCACTCACTATTCTGCTGGTGCAGTCACTGTGTACATACATTACTTATCCTGCACTGATTCTGAGTTACATCCTGTATTATACTCCAGAGCTGCACTCACTATTCTGCTGGTGCAGTCACTGTGTACATACATTACTTATCCTGTACTGATCCTGAGTTACATCCTGTATTATACTCCAGAGCTGCACTCACTATTCTGCTGGTGCAGTCACTGTGTACATATATTACATTACTTATCCTGTACTGATCCTGAGTTACATCCTGTATTATACTCCAGAGCTGCACTCACTATTCTGCTGGTGCAGTCACTGTGTACATACATTACTTATACTGTACTGATCCTGAGTTACATCCTGTATTATACTCCAGAGCTGCACTCACTATTCTGCTGGTGGAGTCACTGTGTACATACATTACTTATCCTGTACTGATCCTGAGTTACATCCTGTATTATACTCCAGAGCTGCACTCACTATTCTGCTGGTGCAGTCACTGTGTACATACATTACTTATCCTATACTGATCCTGAGTTACATCCTGTATTATACTCCAGAGCTGCACTCGCTATTCTGCTGGCTATTACTGGAGACAATCAGGATGCAATCTTGCTGATAGACACCCACCCAATAGCAAGTAGTGACTGCTGTGGGGTTTCAGCTCTGGAGCTTTACCTCCAAAGATGACACTTTTCAGCAGGCTCTTTATACCTTCTGACAGTGTATGTCAGTCTGTAGTCGTCAATGACTATTGGATAAATTCTAGAAACCTTGCAGCGTTAATCCCTGAACACATGTTGTACACCAATCACATCCACAGCAGCAGGGCCGTCATCAGCACTAGGCGAGTCTGAACAGATGCTAGGGTCCGCAGAGTTCAAGGAGCCCCTGGCAATCCGAGTAAAGATGCTCAGTCCTGAGGCATAGAGAGGGGTCGATGTGGAGCTGGCTGTGCTCAGCTGCATTCACAATTCTGCCAAGCATACCATGATGCATGAGACACTGAACAAGCAGGGATCCTTACTGGCATGTTAGGTCATGCAGCTTGAGAGCTAACATAAAACAGGCAAATTTCCTTAAACAGCTCTGGGTGTGACTAGAGTATAATTTAATATGAACAATGTATATTTATCCATCAATACATCCAGATTTAACCCATTAAATGTTCATAAGCAGCGCTCTGCCTTCAGTACACGCTGCAGGTCCTATAACGTCAGACCTGTCTCTGTCTCTGCTGCACGTCAGTAAATATCCCGAAAAATATAAAATCATTAAAGCAGACAAAAAGCTGCATTACAGAAATGTCAGGGAATGTCACCCGTCTCGGCTGGGCCCCTGGAGCCTGCAGTCATTCTGCTACACTTCATGACAAAGCTGCTGCGCGTCCTGTGAGGCTGGGGGGCCCCGGCTAGTAATTATACCCCCGGAGTCACTGCTTCTGCTGACCCATGCAGTCTGGGGCAGGAACACAGGCAGCAGATGTCTTGCTGAATGGTCAGGGAGATTTCTGTTTTCAGCAAGAAGCGATTGCTGTGATGTCTGAGGTCTCTGCGCCCGTAACGTAAACTCCACAACCAACCTGTGCGGTCAGGAATCTGTCACTGGCGCAGCAATGATTCATAAAATGTCTATAAGAATATGATGAAAAATTCATTTACAAATCACTGGAAACAGCAGAATTATGTCAGCATGCTTTCTCTAACTAGTGTCCATTCATTGACAGCAAGCGCCGATAATGAACATAGGCTTTGAAGCACAAAAAATATCAGAAATTTGCAAAGCTTTAATATTTATAAATATGGCGCAGATTCTGAACATTATATTTATATAATAAATAAAATAAAATAAATCCCCTGCTTCCTTCTCACAGATTATTATCTTCTTCAGCCGCCACTAGGGGGAGCTCAGTACATAGGAATTTATACAGTTGCCCTTGGTATCAATGTAGGCTGTCAATACTCTCTTTGCATTGAGCCTCCTCTAGTGGCAGCTGCCAGAAATGCAGTGAATCTATATCAGGATCAGGAGAAGGAGTTTAGCCTTGGGTCTCCCTCCCCCTGGGCCCCATGATAGGTATGACACCAAAACAAGTACACTGCCTGTGAACTCCATTTTGTTGAACAGTTAGGTGTCTGTTGATTCATTTTTTTATATATATTGTTATGGTAGTCATAGCTTCCTTTTTCTAAAGCACAACTCCGAATGTCTGCATATTTATTGAATTAAATGATAACATTTTGTTCACCTGCAGCCACCACTAGGGGGCGCTTACTGTATGCTGTGCTATTGAGCTCAATGTATAATCAGACCCCCCCTAGTGGAGGCTGAAGGTAACAAGAATTGTATCATTTAGCTATATGTCTATGCATCAGGAAGTGCTACAAGTGTTGGGGGCTAAAAAAGTTTTTTTAGGGACAGAATTATAAAAGGTGGTGACGTTTTAATTTAAGATGATTCTACATGAAACAAAACCCCTTTAAGTCCCCTGTGTGAAAGGCCAGAATTGTGTGGCACTTACTGGATTTCGAGTGACTTTAACCTGAATGGACAGGGGGGGGGGGGGGGGTTACTGCTCTTTGTGAGACATTCAGTAGACATTTGTTTAATTAGCATTAAGTTATTGAAATTTGGACTCGTTCTAGATAAGATTTCCTTTCTTTATGACATTTCGGCACGGGCAGGTTTCGCTGTTACCCTGCATGACCTCCCCCTTATCATCGCTGGATGGATCCTATTTAGCAGATGCAGGAGCTTTGGTCTCACATAAAGAATGTGAACAATTTTGAAACTAATCGTCCTAATGCATTCCACAGCGATTTTCCTTGTTTGCATTTTCATTTTTTCACTCCTTGCCTTCGTGGAGCCATAACGTTGTTTTTTTTTTCAGTTTTTTGAGGGTTTGTTTTTTTTATGGGAGAAGTTGCTCTTTCTAATGGCACTATTTAAAGGGGTTGTCCAGGGAAAGATATTTATGACTTATCCTCAGGATAGGACATCAGTATCAGATCTGTAGCAACACCCGGGATCCCCGCCGATCAGGTGTTGGAAGAGGCCTTGAGCACCGCAGCCCCTTACTAGGATGGTGACATCACTGTACCTCAGTCACATGTCCTAGAAGCAGCTCAGCCTCATTCAAGTCAATGGGGCTCAGCTGCAATACCAGGCACTGCCACTATACAATGTACGGCACTGTCCGTGGAAAGCTGCTGGAGTCTGTATTGCTCACCATAGCTGATCAGTGGGGCTGCCGGGACTTGGACCCCTGCTGATGAGATAATGATGACGTATCCTGAGGATAAATCATTATCTTCTCCAAGATAACCCCTTTAATATTGACTACAATGCAGTGAGAAGCTGGGGAAAAAAACACATAGGGTAGAAATAGAAACAAAATTCTATTCTGCCACAGTTATATGGGTTATCTGTTGTCTTCATTCTCTGGGTCAGTACATCACAGTTATACCACACTTGTATCGTTTTTCTTATGTTTTCATACTTATAAAAACTGGAAGAAAGTAATTTTTTTTCTTTTCATCGCCATATTCTGACCCCCATAACTTGTTTGTATTTGCATCTTTGGAACTGAGTGAGGATTCTGTAGTTTTAAGTGAAAACATTCACTTTTTGATCTCTTTTTATTCAATTTTTTGGGAGGTGAAGAGACAATTGGCCATTTAGATTTTTGTTTCTGTTACGGCATTCACTGTACGGGATTAATACAGTTAGGTCTAGAAATGTTTGGACAGTGACGCAATCTTCATGATTTGGGCTCTATATTGAGGTGTAAACTTTCAGGTTTCATTTAAGGGGTTGAACAAAAGTATCCCGTGAAACTTTTAGGAATTGCAACCATTTTTCTACAAACCTTCTCATTTCAGGGGCTAAAAAGTAATTGGGCAAATTAATATTACCCTAAATAAAATATTCATTTTAATACTTTGTAGAGAATCCTTTGCAGGCATTGACTGCCTAAGGTCTGGACCCCATGGGCATCCCCAAACGCTGGGTTTCCGTGATGCTTTTCCAGGCATTTACTGCAGCTATCTTCAGTTGTTGCTTGTTTTTGGGTCTTTCTGCCTTAAGTTTTGTCTTAAGCAAGTGAAATCCATGCTCAATCGGGTTGAGGTCTGGTGATAGACTTGCCCATTGCAGAATATTCAACTTTTTGCCTTAAAAAACTCATGGGTTGCTTTCGCAGTTTGTTTTGGGTCAATGTCCATCTGTTCTGTGAAGCACTGTCCACTGTACACTTCAGAATTCATCCGGCTGCTTTTGTCTTGAATCACATCTTCAATAAATACTAGTGACCCAGTACCATTGGAAGCCATGCATGCCCATGCCATCACACTGCCTCCACCCTGTTCTCCAGATGATGTGGTGTGCTTTGGATCATGAGCTGTCCCAAGCCTTCTCCATACTTTCTTCTTCCCATCATTTTGGTATAGGTTGATCTTAGCTTCTTCTGTCCAAAGAACGCTGTTCCAGAACTGGGCTGGCTGTTTTTTGACAAAGTCTAATCTGGCGTTTCTATTTTTGATGCTAATAGTTTGCACCCTGTGGTAAAACCTGTGGATTTGCTCTCATGAAGTCTTCTCTTTATGGTAGACGTAGATACTGATGCACCTACTTCCTGGAGAGTGTTCTTCACTTGGTAGACTTAGATACTGATGCACCTACTTCCTGGAGAGTGTTCTTCACTTGGTAGACTTAGATACTGATGCACCTACTTCCTGGAGAGTGTTCTTCACTTGGTAGACTTAGATACTGATGCACCTACTTCCTGGAGAGTGTTCTTCACTTGGTAGACTTAGATACTGATGCACCTACTTCCTGGAGAGTGTTCTTCACTTGGTAGACTTAGATACTGATGCACCTACTTTCTGGAGAGTGTTGTTCACTTGGGTGGATGTTGTGGAGGGGTTTTTCTTCACCATGGAAAGGATTCTGCGTTCATCCACCACTGTTTTCGTCCATGGACATCAGGCCTTTTTGGGTTCCTGAGCTCACCAGAGCACTCTTTTTTTTTTTTTTGCCAGAATGTACCAAACTGTTGGTGTAGGCCACTCCTAACATTTCCACCATCTCTCTGATGGATTATTATTTTTTTTTATACTAACGATGGTCTGTTTCACTTCTATTGAGAGCTTCTTTGACCTCATGTTGTGGTTTTACAGCAACAGCTTCCAAATGCAAATGCCACACCTGGAATCAGCTCCAGACCTTTTACCTGCTTAATTGATGATGGATTAACAAGGAAATAGCCCATGCAGCTCATTAAATATTTTTCTAGATAATTGTCCGATTACCTTTGGGCCCTTGGAAAAGAGGCAGCTACATATGAAAGAGCTGGAATCCCTAAATCCTTCCTCCAATTAGGATGTGAATCCCCTTAAATTAAAGCTGAGAGTCTACACTTTAAGCCCATATAGATTATATAACTGTATCTTGAATATGTTTGGGTAAAAAGCTAAATGGCAAAACTTGTGTCACTGTCCAAATATTTCTGTACCTAACTGTATGTTTATATTTTAATAGCCCAGGCATTTTGGGATGCTGCAATGCCTTTGATCTTTATTTTGTTATTGTTGTTTTATTTTTTTTATGGGGAAACTTCTTTTAAGCCCCTAGGGGGCCTGAATATGCAACCTTCAGATCTCATATGCCTTACATTGCAATGAATTATCACCGCAATGAAGGTTGAATTTGCTAAGTTATTATGGAGAGATAGATATTTTATTTCCAGTGTCTTTTCTGTTGCAGCATTTACATTGTGTTTTTGGTTTGTTATGTGGCGGATATTTGCTGTGTACGTGGCTGCGCTGCTGGTATAACGTTAATAGCATTTCTCTGCCATTTGAATACTAATCACATTTAGTTCCACACTTTTTAATAAAGTGCAGGCGATCATCCATGTAAATATCTTCCATCAAGTACAAGGGTTTAAATATGAATCTGAATGCATTTAATTGGAATTTTTATCAGTTTATTTGTGGCCTTTGGCAGCGGCTAAATCAATTGTCTGCATTATAGGTAGTTAAAAGGTTAGTCTTCATACATTTACATAAATATCTGACAAAGCTCTGGGGGTAGACTGTGGGGACGCTTCACTCTGCAAGACTTTGCCTATAAAATTCTACCATGCTTTATCACATGAGCACTGATATCCTGGGAGATCTGACATAGAAGAATGCAGATAACATTGAAAAATAAAGAGAGAGAGATAAAAATTGAGAGAGAAATGAAGAAAGGAGGAAAGCAGAAAGAGAAAAGAAGGAAGTAAGGAAAGAAGGAAGAGAGAGGACGAAACAGAAATAGAGAGAAACATATATAGAAAGAAGACAATAAAAAGAGGAAGGAAGGAAAGAAAGAAGAAAGAGAGAGAGAAGCAAGAGAAAAAGAGAGAGAAATGAAGGAAAAAAAGAAAACTGAACAAAAGGAGGAGGAAAGTAAGGAAGGAACCAAAGGAGATAGAGGGAGAGACAGAACTAGAGAGAGAAAATAAGCTAGAAAGATGGAGATAAAAGAGAGGGAGGAAGGAAGGAAAGACAGAAGGAAGAGCGAGGGCAAGGCAAATAAAAGAGAAATGAAGATAGAGAAAGACAAAAAACAGGACAGGGAAGGAAAGCACAGAGAGGGAGAGACAGAAATAGAAAAACAAAGACGGGGACAGAGAAAGGAAGACATGAGGAAGGAAAGAAGACAGAAAGGAAGGAGAAGAGGAGAGGAACAAATTACATAAAAAAGAGAAAGGAAGAAATGAGGGAAGGAAGGTGTCACGGATGATGTTGCAGATAGCTGGAACTTATAAATAAACATCCGACTGGCTTGATCCCAAACTAAGGAGCATATGGGTGAGCCCTATAAAACCCTAAGAGCTCTCCCAGGGTCTCAATGGTAGACGATTGCATGCCCACGTACCTAAGACTGTGTGACACCTGAAAACCCTATAATAGTGAGGGGACACGACCACCAGCTCCCTGCACTAAATACGGACGGATTCAGGGTCATCTAGAATCAAGCCAGCAAGGAGACACAAATAAAGGAAAGGACTTACCTGAGCAAACAGCAGCAGCAGCCTCCAGCAATGAACACCTCATCCAGGAAGTAGTATAAACCGCAAAGTGAGGCAGTATGGGAGGGAATATAAAGGGAGACAATTAGTCTAAATAGGTGACACCTGGGAGAAGGAAAGGAGATGAGAAAGTCAAAGCAAAACAAAGAACGTCATGCAAGAGGTAAAGAAGAACGCCTGCCAGACCTTCTCACAGACCTGGCAGTGACAGAAGGAAAAAGAGGAAAAGAAAAAAGAATGGGAAAGAAAGAAAGGAATTTAGGAAGGAAGGAAGAAAGGGAAAGGAAGGAATTTCGGAAGGAATTAAGGATACGATGAGATGTTGTTCTCCATTATATTGTTACTTATGTTAACTGCAAACAGAAAATGCACTCCATGTACTTGTCGAGTCTTCAGATCTTTCTTTCATACTGTAGATTACAGCGCGGCTCATTTGTTGTTTTTCTTTCACTCGTCAAACAAAAGTAATTTCACGTCAGGTTTATGTGAAGCTTCTATAATTAATCCAGATTCTTCTTTCCTTCCGTTACAGCTGCCGGTTATCGACTGGATGGTTTTGCTTTGTGGCTGTGAATTATTTTTCTGGTGTGATAATTGTGTCATTATTGTCGTAGGAAGAATGTTTTCTGTTTGTTTACATTAAAATCCATAATAATAAATATAAAACATAGTTCAGAAGCAGACCCTACCATTGTAATGGACACAAGGGGGGAGTATTATTGCTGTTTTCGATACTGCTGGATTAAAATTTATTTGGCTCACCAGAGAAAAGGATCCTTATCTGTAGTTTACTTGTAAATCAGTCCATGAAGGGGTTTTCCATCTTTAGGGCCTTACGAGGAGCCCCCACATGGCATACTCCCCTTCTCCTTGCCGCTAAGTTCTGGCTTCTTTACTCACCCGCTGCAGTGCCCACTCATCTACATCTGGTTTGAAGGCCACTGCAGCCAATAACTGGCTGCAGCCGTGACCTGTCCCCCTTGAGTCACGTCAATGAGTCACATGACACAAGCAGGATCCATCACCACAGCAACCAGTGATTGGCTGCAGCAATCATCAAACCGGATGGGGACTGGAGCAATGCAGCAGCGGAGTGGGAGTGAAGCAGATATATATGCTTTCCTATGCAGGCCCGGACACGTGGGGGGAGGGGGGCATGAAAAGCCCTAGAAGATGGAAAACCCCTTTAAGAAAGAGATGGCTAGCATCAAATACGGTTTTCTCTCTCTAGAACTTTGGGGCTACGTATTGGGCCCAATGGGGATCCTCAGATGGGCCAAAGTGATGACTTCTGTGAACCTGAGGCTGCATTAGAACAGGAGTCAAAAACGGCATCATGTGATCCTGTCCAGAGCTTCTGATTGGCTGAGAGAGATTATACAGTATGATACACAATGTGATGCCATAAAACTAGGATGTCCTTTCTGCCCCCCTGTATGGCATTTTCAGGGGGGAGGGGGTTATTCAGTCAGTGTAGTTGTTCCCACTAGTATAAATCCATTAGAGGATCGCACTGATCTCCTTAGTATAGGCGGTCTGCATTCCCTTTAAATAAAAGTGCTACTTTGTATATATTGATGATCAGAAGAGATCTGATACATGCTACATTTCTGCTACATTTCCATCCGCATGATCAAATATCAGGACATCTGGAATGGTTATAAAAAGACGCTGAACTCCTCGTTCTCCATCAGATCTGTGCTGGCTTACAAATTAAAAATGCAAAACATTCCACTAACTTCACATCGGTTGCCAGGGAGTTTTGGAATAAATTTAGTTATTTTTATTTATTTTTCATTTGTATTCATATCTTCATTTTAGATCTTATACTACAAGGTCGTACACGGCCAGATTTATAGCAACAGAAGAATCGTCATCCCTGGTGAGACAGCTGTAGATGTAGTGTGGTCAGAAATGTTTGGTAACCCGGAGATTTTGGGTCTTTTTCCTCTCTCAATGGGTGCATTTGAGGATCGGCAAAATACGGGAGCCTGCCGTGTGCATCCTGCATCGTGATCTGCAAGATGTGGCGAAAGTTAGGACATGTTCTATCTTTTATGGTGTGGAGATTTTGCTTCCGGGTCCATGGTTGATAGAACATATCCTATCTTTTGCCAAATCTTGCGGATCGCAGACCCATTGAAGTCTACGGGCCTGTACCACTATATATGGTGAACGTGGCTGGTGTTCCCGTGGTCTGCTGTCCACAGCATGTTCATATGAATGCACCCTATGTCTTCTGATTAGGCAGGGTCTTCCTGGTTTGATATAACGGTTTTACCATGTGCTATGGACCAATAAGATATCTCCTTCCCTGCTGCTTCCCCTCCCCTCTCGCAGCATGCAGTCTCACACAGCAGCTGCAGCTGCATCTCCCCCTCTCCCTCCTGCCAGTCTTCCAGCACTGTTTTACTTTAGATTGAATTATTTAGTGACTCAGACCGGGTTTGTGAATCAGGAGCTGCATGTACCAGTAGTGTCTTCTACTACTCTGCAGCTTGTGTTTAGGTGCTGCTATGAATAATGATGTCAGAGGGGTCCCAATGATGCCATTCTCATAGTAGTCCCACAATACAATTCTAATAGTACCCACACATTGCCAACCTCAAATTAGCCCCACAGTGCCAATTTCACAGCAGTCTTGCAGTGCCAGCCTCATAGCAGTCCCATAGTGCCAATCTCATAGTAGTCCACCCTGCTAGCCACTTTGTATTGTCACTCACAGTGGCAACCTCATAGTAGTCACACAGTGCCAGCCTCACAGTAGTCCACAGTGCTAGCCTATTTGTGTTTTCCCATTGCTAGTCTCATGGTGCCAGCCTCATAGAAGTTCAACAGTGTTAGTCTCATAGCACTCACATAGTGCTAACCTAAAAGCAGTCTCACAGTGCCAGTTTCATTGTAGTTATGCAGTGCCTACTGTGCCAGCCTCAGCAGTTCCAATGTGCCAATCTCATTGCAGTCTCACAGTGCCAGCCTCATAGTAGTCCACAGTGGTAGTCTATTTGTAGTTCCACAGCACCAGCCACATAGTAGTATCACAGTGCCAACCTCATAGCACCCTTACAGTGCCAGCTTTATAATACCTCCAACGTGCCAGCCTTATAGTAGTGTCACAGTTCCAATCTCATAGTAGTCCGCCATGCTAGCCACTTAATAGAGTCACAGTGCCAGCCTCACAGTAGTCCACCATGCTAGCCTCTTTGTGTTTTCACATTGCCAGCTTCATACCACTCTCACAGTGCCAGTTTTGTAAAAGCTCCAATGTGCCAGCCTCATAGTAGTGCCACACTGCCAGCTTCATAATAGCTCCAATGTGCCAGCCTCATAGTAGTGCCACAGTGCCAGCTTCATAATAGCTCCAATGTGCCAGCCTCACAGTAGTCCACAGTTCCAATCTCATAGTAGTCCGCCATGCTAGCTACTTAATAGTGTCACAGTGCCAGCCTCACAGTAGTCAACCATGCTAGCCTCTTTGTGCTTTCACATTGCGAGTCTCATGCCACTCTCACATTGCCAGCTTTGTAATATCTCCAATGTGCCAGCCTCACAGTAGTGCCACAGTGCCAGCTTTGTATTAGCTCCAATGTGCCAGCCTCACAGTAGTGCCCCAGTGCCAGCTTCGTAATAGCTCCAATGTGCCAACCTCACAGTAGTGCCACAGTGCCAGCTTCGTAATAGCTTCAATGTGCCAGCCTCATAGTAGTACCACAGTGCCAGCTTTGTAATAGCTCCAATGTGCCAGCCTCACAGTAGTGCCAGCTTCGTAATAGCTTCAATGTGCCAGCCTCACAGTAGTGCCACAGTGCCAGCTTCGTAATAGCTCCAATGTGCCAGCCTCACAGTAGTGCCACAGTGCCAGCTTCATAGTAAAACACAACACACATACAGTATCTGCTTGCAGCACCCACTTTGCAATCTCCTCCATTGTTGGCACAGGGGGGCATCGCCTCTCCGCCGGATGTAACTTCCTCTTCCTGTGCATACAAGATGGATGCCTTCTAACAGTAGAAACCTGTTGCTGACAATGTAAGGGTTGGTGGCATACCTCCCAAAATGACAGTGGGAGATGAGTGACAATGTAGTCGAAGTGTTCACCTTGTAAATGGTGGTCCAAATATCTCCTGCAGAATTTGATTCATGACATTGCATTCAACCTTCGTGTTCTTTCCGCCTGGTTGTCATCTCAAGCCCGTTCCATCCTCTCTAATGGAGAATCACGGCAGCTTGATGATGGTCTCCTATAAGTAATTTACTTTCAGGTTTGGCCAGGAGCTGCAAAGCATCAAGTGCGCTCAATGCCATGTCACAAAGCGCGTCCCCTCCTAAGCCCCCTCTAACCTGACTGTTTGTCATTTCTCCTGCAGCTCTTGAAAGACATGAGTGAGATATGTGATTTGGAGTGTTGCATCTGAAGGGCTAAGCGATTCTGTTGGAGAAGACTTCTAGATGAGCCTGGATCTGTGTGAAGAGGTCTAAGGAGGATTTAATAGGATGTCAACTGAGGCAGAACTTCAAGTGGCTGTGAAAACCAGCGCCAAGAAAGAATCAAAAAAGAAAGGTACTTTTCATGTTCTGGGAGGTGCGGCGTCAGAGGAGCTCTACGTGGCGGCACTTTCATTAGCTGGCCTTCTTCTTTCATGTAGGAAATTATAGTCTACAGAAAGAAATGGTTTTGCAAAGAATTCTGTCCGTAATATTTTATATAAAACTGAGGACAAAAGGGAACTTTGGGGAGGTTTTAATACAAAAAAATGAGCTGGAGAGGCCAATTAAATGGCCATTAACCCTGAGAGGTTCCCAGCATTGGACCTAATAAAATAAAGTCATCATGGGGGGGAGTTAATCAAGCGGTCTGTTGAATTACACTATAGTCTGCCTCTCCCTGGCCTAAAAGGCTGATAACAGGGAACAGTATCGCATGTTTGCATCTAAAATAGTTTCTCTACTCAAAAGTGGTTCTTTTTTTTCTGATACAAACCTTCAAATTCTCTGTATAGCCACAGAGTTACGTAATTCTGCTGCCACCACTAGGGGGAGCTAACTGAATACTGTTGATACATTGCAATCAATGCAGTCATCTCATGAGCTTCCCCTTGGACCAAGAAATGTGGGTCAATCACTGTAATGTTCTATTGGGCTACATCGGCTGCAGAATTTGCCGGGACGTCCCTCATGTTCTTGCTCTTCGCAGCAGTTATCAGCAGAGGACACAACACAGGTTTATTGGAGACTACAGTAACTGTTCCCAGACACTCAGATGGATGTAGGTGATGCGTGTTGTACCTCGGATTGGCACATCTGCTCATTAGAGAATGTGAGAATTGCGCATGGATCGAGAGATGCATCCAGACTGCAGAGGGAAGCTTCTGATTTGCAGGCAGACAGTTTGCTCAGGGCGGTATCAAGCAGTTTTCATCACTAATGTACCTGTAAATAATGGTATATATACTAAATATCTAGTGATAAGGCTCATATGAAATGTATAATCTAGGAATCCATGGCCAGTGCTGCCCCTCTGATGTTCCAGACCATGTACTATGGAAGAAGCCTCGCTTTCTGGACCCTCATCTTTTAGCCCTTATACAGAGCGATGGGAAGTGTCCTGGAACGTCCCCACATTACACGGACAGAACAATTATTTTAGTGCATGGTGTAATGCTCTGATCCTCCTGCAGTGGCGCTATTATTTTAGTGCATGGTGTAATGCTTTGATCCTCCTGCAGTGGCGCTATTATTTTAGTGCATGGTGTAATGCTCTGATTCTCCTGCAGTGGCGCTATTATTTTAGTGCATGGTGTAATGCTCTTATTCTCCTGCAGTGGCGCTATTATTTTAGTGCATGGTGTAATGCTTTGATCCTCCTGCAGTGGCGCTATTATTTTAGTGCATGGTGTAATGCTCTTATTCTCCTGCAGTGGCGCTATTATTTTAGTGCATGGTGTAATGCTCTGATTCTCCTGCGGTGGCGCTGTAGGGAAGTGATATACTTGCTTTCCAGGTTCCTTCACAGATCCCAGCTGATCGCTGGGGGTTCTTGCCATGGGACGGCCTGTGGTCAGCAATGCCCGCACTAGGTACCGTTATAAATGGCTATCATGGCTTCCTCTCGTGTCTGCAGAATAAATATCAGTCAATATCTCAGAATATTGCTGGGAGGCTTTTTCTAAAAAAAAAAAAAAAATTTATAGGATGTAACATTGTATCTGATGAATCTTAAAGATCTATAGAATGCCCCGGGGGTTGCTAAGCAACAGCACAGAATAGAATTAAACATTGATACTGTAATTAGATCAAGGAGGTCTCTGTATACAACTCATTCCCTTATTATTGCTTCTCCTTTTTTTACTAGATGAGTTTTTTTTTTGTTCCTACTCTTGAGCCTACAAGTCAATACAGATATTTGTAAATGGAGATGTGGTAGATCTAAAACAGAGAATATCTGCTTGAGAGAATCACTTTTTGTTAGAAGGGTCACACAACAGGTTTTCACTTTGCTGAGATACCCAAAATCAAGGGTAAACTTTTGAGGAACCTGGCAGCGATTGTTCAATTCCTCTGCAGCACCTCTACTGGTTAAATGAGGTATTACACAGCTCTTGTAAAAATGAATGGGCTATTCATGTGATGCACAGAACTGCCAGGTCTTCCAGAGATGCTTCCTGTAGGTACATTGTGATATGTTTAATATATGAGACCCACCTCTACTAAAGAAGTTAACCACTTTAGACAATCTCTACTTGTTGGAAGAATCCATTGATCATAAGCTGAATACAAAGTGTCCTCCTGCATAAATCTGCTGGAATCTGTTGGGAAATGTTGTAATAAGTGTTAGGTTTCCCTGCAGCACCACCACAGGGAAAATGAGGTATTACAAGATGTCCATTCTTATCAATGGGATGTCTGTGTAATACAGGACAGGACAGGTCCTCCAGAGCGAGAGACGCTCTTTGTGACTGCTCTCCGCTCTGGCCAAGAGATGAGGATGTTAAGTCATATTTCCTTTAAATTTTATATCAAGTAGGCTTTGTAAAGTGGACATCCCCTTTAACTCAAAATATAGGACACTTGTATATGTAACAACCCCTTTAAGGAATGTCCGTTAAGCAAGGGGATGGTTATAAGTTATTGCTTTGTATATAGTGAAGCAAATATGGGGATTGTGAATTGATTGGAGGGCCGCCTATACATTTTTAGTTTGCAATAAATGCATTAAATAAGTTGATTAGAGGTTAAAACATTCTAATAAATAAATAATAAATAGGGTTTTCCTATTGGATAGGTCATCAGTATATAATTGATGGGGTCCGACACCCGGCACTCCCACCGATCAGCTTCTATATAATGAGCCAATTGTAAAACCGATGTTTATATCTGCAGAAAATTCTCCTCCAGTTTTTAATCTAAATGCAATCTGCGATCCTGGGCTTGTGTGAAGTCAGTGAGCAGAGGTCGGCCTTCTATAGGGTTTTATGTTCAGTAAGTTTTTTCTTCTTCTCATGGAGCATGACAAGACTGTCAATGTGTCAATAGATGGCGAGATTCCTATAGATGTCAGGATAACAAGACATTTATTACTGCACTCCCCTCTGGCACTGACAGTACCCGGAGACAGCACGTTTAATCTTTATGGAAAGCGACATAACAACTACATCCTCGCTCCGACATGTTTCACTGTGACAAAGAAATTGAATCTGTCTGGTGGATTATGTTTAAAGTGACTCCTTCACCTGCACCAAGGGAGAGCGGCCATTCCATCAAAGCCATTTATTTTATGCACTTATATAGCGTCACTATATTCTGCAGCGCTTTACAGGCATGAGCATCACACTGTCCCCAATGGGGCTCACAATCAGTATGTCCCTGGAGTGTGGGAGGAAACCCACAAAAACACGGGGAGAACATACAAACTCCATGCAGATGTTTTGAAACTTTGAAACTAGGATTTAAAACTAGGAACCCAGCACTGCAAGGCACCAGAACTAACCACTGAGCCCCCACTAACCACTGAGCCACCGCTAACCACTGAGCCACCGCTAACCACTGAGCCACCGCTAACCACTGAGCCACCACTAACCACCACTAACCACTGAGCCACTGCTAACTACTGAGCCACCGCTAACCACTGAGCCACCGCTAACCACTGAGCCACCGCTAACCACTGAGCCACCGCTAACCACTGAGCCACCATGCACATTGTGGAGAACCATGCACATCAGGGATCAGCAACCTCCAGCTCTCCAGCTGCTGTGAAACTCCAAGCATGCACACTTGCTTAGCTATTCTTGGAAGTCTTCTAGAAGTGAATAAAGCATGCTGGGAGTTGGAGTTTCACAACACATGGAAAGCCTTTTGTTGACAGGTCCATGGGAATTTTTTAGTTACGTTTTTTTTTTTTTTGTGTAATTTGCTTTAACCCTTTCTACCCCGGGCCAGTTTTCACCTTCCTGCCCAGGCCATTTTTTGCAAATCCAACATGTGTCACTTGTGGTAATAACTTTGGAACACTTTTACTTATCCAGGCCATTCTGAGATTGTCTTCTCGTGGCACATTGTAATTCACGACTAAATTTGAGTCAATATATTTTTCCTTTATTTATAAAATTTGCAATTTTCTAAATTTGAATTTCTCCACTCTTAAGTTATCAGTCATTATTCCTGTCATGGAACCATGAACCAGACGTACAACAAGAGATAAGTGGAAAATAAGAAGGTTTTATTGAAGAGCAAGCCGTAAGCAAAGTCCGAACGGATGGCTAAACCGAAGCAGGGTCTTGCGGAGACAGAGGTCAGGAACCAGAAGGGTAGTCAGACGAAGCCAGGAACAGGAACCAACGGGGTAGTCAGACGAAGCCGGAATCAGGAACCAACGGGGTAGTCAGACGAAGCCGGAATCAGGAACCAACGGGGTAGTCAGACGAGGCCAGGATCAGGAACCAGAAGCAGCAGCAGTCTTGGAAGCATGTGAACACAGGAGGACCAAGCAAGGAACTGAAGCCACAGACCTCCTATATATATGAGCTGGGCATCCAGCTCCTCCCAGTGGGAAGGAGGAGCCGCAGGGTGGGAGGCTACAAGAAAACCCAGAAACCAAGATGGCCGCCAGCACATGTCAAACGAAGGGAACAGCAAGGAGGTAAGACCATGACAGTACCTCCCCCTCAAGGGCCCCTCCTCCGCGGAGTAAGGAACGGTTTCTGAGGGAAGCGTGCGTGGAAGGCTCGGAGCAAGACAGGAGCATGGACATCTGCGGAGGGAACCCAGGAACGCTCCTCTGGACCATAACCACGCCAATGGACCAAAAACTGCACCCGGCCGCGGACCAGGCGTGAGTCCAGGATATTGCTCACCTCATACTCCTCACGATTGCCCACTTGGACCGGACGAGGCCGAGGAATCGAGGAAGTGAAACGATTACACACCAGTGGCTTCAACAGGGAGACATGAAACACGTTGGAGATCCGCATGCCAGGAGGAAGCGCAAGGGCATAGGCTACCGGGTTTACCCTGCGAAGCACTCGGAAGGGACCAACAAAGCGAGGCGCCAGCTTGGGAGTGGGCACTCGAAGGTTGAGGTTGCGGGTGGACAACCATACGCGGTCTCCGACCTGGTAGGAAGGAGCGGGCGCTCGTCTGCGATCAGCCTGGAGTTTCTGGCGCTGCGCAGAGACCTCAAGGGACCTCTGGATCTGTACCCAAGAAGCACGTAGGACGGAAAGGTGATCCTCCACAGCCGGAATATCCTGGGGAGAGAATACCTCCGGTAACACGGCAGGTTGGAACCCATAATTGGCCATGAAGGGAGACGTCCCAGAGGAAGAGTTCACCGCCGTGTTCCTGGCAAACTCAGCCCAAGGCAGGAGGTCAACCCAATTGTCTTGGTGATCGGAGACATAGCAACGAAGGAATTGCTCCAAGGCCTGATTGGATCGTTCTGCGGCCCCATTGGACTGAGGGTGGTAGGCCGAGGAGAAAGAGAGATGAATCCCCAACTGGGAGCAAAAGGCGCGCCAGAACCTGGACACAAACTGACTCCCCCGATCCGACACAATCTCCTTGGGCAAACCGTGCAACCGGAAGACCTCCCTGGCAAAAATCGAGGCCAACTCTTGTGCAGAGGGTAACTTCTTGAGAGGAACACAGTGGCACATTTTGGAAAACCGATCCACAATCATGAGAATGACCGTATGGCCTCGGGATGCAGGGAGGTCCACAATGAAATCCATCCCCAGGTGTGACCATGGACGCTCCCCGGTGGCTATGGGTTGCAAAAGGCCCAACGGAAGGTGCCGAGGGGACTTACTCTGGGCACAAACGGAGCATGCCGCTACATATGCGGCGATGTCGGAACGTAGAGAAGGCCACCAGAACAGACGTGAGACCGCCCAGGACAGCTGATTCTTTCCAGGGTGCCCCGCGGCCTTGGAGTTATGGTAGGTTCGCAACAACCGAGTGCGCAACTCCTCAGGCACAAAACATCTGCCGTTGGGTCTCCCAGAGGGAGCACCAGATTGAGCCGCCAAAATCTGCTCACCCAGAGGAGAAGTCAGGCTGGTGCGAATAGCGGCCAGGATCTGATTCGGGGGTATGACCGTAGTCGGAATCGACTCCTCCCCGGACAGCTCGGAGTACTGCCGTGATAAGGCATCCGCTCTGATGTTCTTGGAGCCGGGTAGGTAGGAGACCACGTAATTAAAACGTGACAAGAACAGAGCCCATCTGGCCTGACGTGGTGTCAATCTCTTGGCCTCAGAGAGGTAGGTCAGATTCTTGTGGTCCGTCAGGATGAGAACCGGAACCACCGAGCCCTCGAGCAAGTGCCTCCATTCTTTAAGGGCCTGCACGATGGCCAATAACTCCCTGTCACCAATCTGATAGTTGCACTCCGCGGAAGACAGTTTCCGGGAGTAAAACCCACAAGGAAGCAGAGGACCCTCTGGTGTTCTACGCTGAGACAGGAGGGCGCCTACTCCCGTCTCAGACGCGTCCACCTCGAGGACAAAAGGCAACCCAGGGTTGGGATGCGACTAGAATCGGAGCCGACACAAAGGCGGACTTTAGAGCCTCAAAAGCTCGGATGGCCTCGAGCGGCCAGACCTGAGGATTACTGCCCTTCCTGGTCAGATCCGTGAGAGGCTTGGCTAGCATGGAAAAGTCCCTGATGAACTTCCGATAATAATTGGCGAAGCCCAAAAAGCGCTGCAGGGCACGAAGCCCACTGGGCTGGGGCCACTGTAAGACAGCCGAAACCTTCTCAGGATCCATGGAGAACCCCTCAGCGGAAATGATGTAACCTAAGAAGGTTACCTGGGATCGGTGAAATTCGCATTTCTCAAGCTTACCGAACAGCTTGTTCTCTCGTAAGCGTTGCAACACTCGTCTGACATCCAGAATGTGGGCCTCCATGGATGCAGAATATACCAAGATGTCATCCAAATAGACCACCACACACTGCTGCAACAGGTCACGGAAAACATCGTTGATGAATTCCTGGAAGACTGCGGGCGCATTGCACAACCCAAAGGGCATAACCAAGGATTCATAATGACCGGTCCTGGTGTTAAACGCGGTCTTCCACTCATCGCCCGCCTTGATCCTTACCAGGTTATATGCCGCCCTCAGGTCGAGTTTGGTAAAGACCGTGGCCCCTTTGAGGCGATCGAACAGCTCGGAAATCAAGGGTATCGGGTAAGCGTTCTTGATCGTGATGCGATTGAGACCCCTGTAATCGATGCAAGGCCTCAACTCGCCGCCCTTCTTTTTCACCAAGAAAAATCCAGCCCCTGCCGGGGACGAGGATTTGCGAATGTGTCCGCGTGAAAGCGCCTCCCTCACGTACTCCTCCATGGCCTCATTCTCCGCTACCGACAGTGGATAGACTTTGCCACGAGGAGGAACGGCACCGGATTGTAACTCTATGGCACAATCGTATGGGCGGTGCGGAGGTAGGGCAACCGCGCGCACCTTATCGAATACATCCCGGTACTCTTCGTATTCAGGAGGCAACAGAGAGTCCGAGGAAGTACACAGCAACTTGACAGGCCCATGGATGCAACTAGCCCCACACTGCGGTGACCACGAGAGGATCTCGACCGATCTCCAATCGAAAGTCGGATTATGCTTCTGGAGCCAGGGGTACCCCAAGACCACCGAGTAGTGTGGAGACGAAATAACCTGGAGACAGACCGACTCTCTGTGAACGGCACCAATGGCTATCCCCACTGGAAGGGTCTCATGAGTCACGTGTGGCGGCAGAAGGGGTCTGCCGTCTATCGCCTCAAGAGCCAGTGGGGAACCTCGAGGCTGCAGAGGAATGGAATTGGCGGCAACGAACACTCTATCAATGAACAAACCACCAGCACCAGAGTCCACCAACGCCTGGGTCGTCACCGAGCCCCCGACCCAGGAGAGGACAACCGTGATCAGTGGTTTGTCAACACGGGAAACCGGGGACGAGGAGACTCCACCCAAGATCTGCCCCCGACAGGACCTCAGGTGCGAGCGTTCTCCCGGACGGTTCGGACATGCCAACCGAAAATGCCCACCGAGACCACAGTACATGCATCGGCCCTCGCGTCTCCGGAGTACCCTCTCCCCCTCAGACAGGCGAGCAAACCCCCGCTGCATGGGTTCACCCCCAGACAAGTCATCCCCAGGAGGCGTGGGAGGAGAGGGAGGCACGGGTGGGACAGCAAACGTAGGCGCCAATCTGTTAGGAGACCTCCGCAGGCTCTCCTTAAAGGAAGGTCTCTCCCTGAGTCTGGTGTCAATCAAAATCAGGAAAGAAATAAGAGACTCGAGCGCCACTGGTAGGTCCTTAGCTGCAACCTCATCCTTCAAGGCATCCGAGAGACCATGAGAGAAAGCAGCGACCAGAGCCTCATTATTCCAGCCCACCTCTGCTGCCAGGGTACGAAACTCAATGGCGTATTCAGCTACGGATCGTGAACCCTGTCTGATGGACATAAGGAGCTTCGCAGCAGAGGCAGCACGAGCCGGCACATCGAATACCTTCCGAAGAGAAGCAACAAAACCGGAAAACTCGGCAACCACCGGATTGTTGTTCTCCCATAAAGGGCTGGCCCAGGCCAAGGCCTTGTCCGAGAGCAGCGAGATCAAGAAGCCCACCCTTGATCTCTCAGTAGGAAAGGCATGTGGCAGCAACTCGAAGTAAATGCCCACCTGGTTAAGGAAACCTCGGCACTGAGTTGGCTCTCCCCCAAAGCGCTGTGGAAGGGGGGCAGAACCGGTCATACCCTGAAACACCACAGGCGCAGCAACAGGTGTCAGGGTAGACTCTGGCGCAACAACCGGAGCGGCAGTAGGAGCGGGCCCAGGAGCGACAACCGACCCATCGGCAACGGAAGCTAAATGAGCCGTGCGTTCAAGCAGGGTTTGCAACGCCACAGCGAACCGACCCAACAGGTGATCCTGCTGATCAAGTCTGGCAACCAGCGTAGGTAGCGAGGGTGGCTCTGTACCGTCAGAATTCATGGCTTGGTCCTAATGTCATGGAACCATGAACCAGACGTACAACAAGAGATAAGTGGAAAATAAGAAGGTTTTATTGAAGAGCAAGCCGTAAGCAAAGTCCGAACGGATGGCTAAACCGAAGCAGGGTCTTGCGGAGACAGAGGTCAGGAACCAGAAGGGTAGTCAGACGAAGCCAGGAACAGGAACCAACGGGGTAGTCAGACGAAGCCGGAATCAGGAACCAACGGGGTAGTCAGACGAAGCCGGAATCAGGAACCAACGGGGTAGTCAGACGAGGCCAGGATCAGGAACCAGAAGCAGCAGCAGTCTTGGAAGCATGTGAACACAGGAGGACCAAGCAAGGAACTGAAGCCACAGACCTCCTATATATATGAGCTGGGCATCCAGCTCCTCCCAGTGGGAAGGAGGAGCCGCAGGGTGGGAGGCTACAAGAAAACCCAGAAACCAAGATGGCCGCCAGCACATGTCAAACGAAGGGAACAGCAAGGAGGTAAGACCATGACAATTCCCCATATGTCTGCTTTATGTTGGCATCATTTTGCAAATGTAATTTTATTTTTTAGGACCGTAGAAGGCTTAGAAGTTTCCAAAACAATTTTTTAAGCACTAATTCAGTTATAAAGTTATTTTGAGGGGCTTACATAATGGAAACCACCCATAAATGACCCCATTTAGAAACTACACCCCTCAAATTATTCTAAACTGATGTTACAAACTTTGTTAACCCTTGAGGTGTTCCACAACAATAAAAGGAAAATGGAGGCGAAATTATATTTCTTGCAGATTTTTCATGTTAATCAAATTTTTCTTGCAACACAGCAAGGGTTAACAGCAAACTAAACCTCAATATGCATTACTCTGATTCTGCAGATTACAGAAATACCCCATATGTGGTGGTAATCTGCTCTATGGGCACATGGCAGTGGTCGGAAGGAAAGGAGCGCCATATGGATTTTGGAAGCACATTTTGCTAGAATCGTTCTTGGGCACCATTTTGTATTTGAAGAGACATACCCCTACAGTGGAAATCCTCAAAAAATTTAATTTCTTCCAATAAAATGTTGCTTTAGTCCCACATTTTTTATTTTCACAAGGGGTAACAGGAGAAAAAGCACCCAAAATGTGTTACCCATTTTCTCCTGAATACGGCAACATCCCATATGGGGTGGTAAACTGCTGTGGTGGCACATGGAAGGACTCAGAACGGAAGGAGCGCCATATGGCTTTTGCAGTGCAGATTTTGATGGATTGGTTTATGGGCGCCATTGGTGATTGTCTTATGTGGGGGCTAATTTTTTGCGAGAGGAGGTGAGCTTTTCATTGGTACCATTTTAGGATGCATAAAATTAGACTTACGCTTGGTGTTAGACTTTTTGTGAGGCAAGGTGAAAAGAAACATGGCTGTTTTGGCATAGTTTATTATTATATTTTTTTTATAGCATTCACCTGAGGGGGCATCTCATGTGATATTTTTGTTACGGACGCGACAATACCCAATATGTCTATCATTTTTACACAGTAAATGCATTTTTGAACAGAATTAAATCAGGTTTTTGTGTTGGGGCGATTATAGTATTAGGTAGGGTCTCATTTTTTGCGGGATGAGATGACGGTTTGATTGGTACCATTTTAGGCTAAATACACCTTTTTGATCGCTTGGTATTACACTTTTTGTGAGGGAAATTGACCAAAAATTGCTGTTTTGGCATTGTTTTTTTTTTTAACTGCATTCACCTGACAGGGTGGATCATGTGATATTTTTATAGAGCCGGTCGATACGGATGCGGCGATACCTAATATGTATACTTTTCATTTTTTTTTGCTATTTTTTTTTACAATTTTTTAATTACTTAATTATAGGAAAAGAACGCTTTTTTTACTTAAAATTTATTTATTTTTTATTATGCAAAACTACGGCGCTGGTCGTGAAGCCACTTCCCACAGTGCCGTACTGTTACAGTGCTGGTCGGGAAGGGGTTAATATAGATCTCAGATTCCGCAATCAGCAATGAACGCGGCATCTAAGGGCTTCAATGACGCCGCTCCCTTTCATTGCACATGCTATTTACAAAGGAATACTCTCTCTCATGAAGTAATTTGTCACTAAGCGATTTATTTTCAAAGCCAAACAAATTTTAGAGAACTTCACTCATCTCTAGTCATGTCCGCTCCCCTGTCCAGAATTATTTGGCAGTGTAGATTTCATAGCTTAGGGGGCTCTGACAACTGACATTATGGTGTTAGTCCCGACTATGAACCACACATGATTGTAATTTAGGTGCGACTTCTTTTTATTTAGTTGGAGAACCATCCATTTGAGGGCCTCAGTCTCTCTCTGGAGGACCTGCCACATCCCTGCATTACACCTACAGTGCATGGATTTCAGTGGACACAATGTAATACTTCTTTCTCCCTGTGGAGGCGCTGCAGGGAATTGAGCACTTGCTGCTGGGCTCCTGCAGCGATTACAGCTGATCAATGGGAGGGTTCTAACAATGGAGCAACCTATAATCAGGGTGAGGCGACCCTTCCAACAAAAATAGGTTGTCAAATTTAAATAGTTACCATGGACAGAATCCTCCAGCCTTAAAATGTATCAGTTCACTTACCATCTTCCTGTGAGCAGCGACAATTACCGCTTCTCAGAAGATCTCTTCCGTATGAAAGAGCCCACATTCTTCAAGGTCAATTCAGGAACTCCGCTTCCAATTTCCATTTAAAAAAATCCATGAGTTCAAAGAGAAAGTCGTCTGCGATAGATTGTAACTGGAGGTGACGCGACACATCGATTGTGGAAATACAGGAAGCAGCAAAACTAAGTACGCTCCAAAACTGGGTCAATGTAAAGGCCCCAGAAACGGACGCGGCGACTTCCTTCAAGCATCCAAGGCTTTCAACTTCACTGAAGTCTGTAACAATGTAGTTGGCTCGTTATTTCAGATTGACAGTAATTATAGATGTGTTACATTGTATTATATTAACATACACTGTTACCACTCCACTGCCTAAAAATAGCAATTAAAACCCAGATCCATATCCGGTCCCAATTAATTCAGGCTTAAGGCCATTATCACAGCCTCTACCACTAATGACAGGAGGGGCAGAACCTTCTGTGAGGACCCCATTAATTCTAATAAGTATCTTCAGAGCAGAATATATTCATTTTCTCTGCTTCATCATGGACGAGTAAAGGCTTCTTTGGGCATCGACAATGAAAATAATTTCTGATAGATATGAGATAGATAGGAGATAGATATGAGATAGATAGATAGATATGAGATAGATAGATAGATAGATAGATAGATATGAGATAGATAGATAGATAGATAGATAGATAGATAGATAGATATGAGATAGATAGATAGATAGATAGATATGAGATAGATAGATAGATAGATAGATAGATAGATAGATAGATATGAGATAGATAGATAGATAGATAGATAGATAGATAGATAGGAGATGGATAGATAGATAGATATGAGATAGATAGCTATGAGATAGATAGATAGATAGATAGATAGATAGATAGATATGAGATAGATAGATAGATATGAGAGAGATAGATAGATAGATAGATAGATAGATAGATAGATAGATAGGAGATGGATAGATAGATAGATAGATAGATAGATAGATAGATAGATAGGAGATGGATAGATAGATAGATAGATAGGAGATGGATAGATAGATAGATAGATAGATAGATAGATAGATAGGAGATGGATAGATAGATAGATAGATAGATAGATAGATAGATAGATAGATAGGAGATGGATAGATAGATAGATAGATAGATAGATAGATAGATAGGAGATGGATAGATAGATAGATAGATAGATAGATAGATAGATAGATAGATAGATAGATAGATAGATAGATAGATAGATAGATAGATAGATAGGAGATAGATATTAATATCATCAATTTGTAACTCCAGGAGAGAAAAAAAAACCTTTAAACCCATCACTGTCCAGGACCACAAAGGGTACTGGAATTTACCCATTCATTGTCCTAGACCACCAGGTATACTAAAATTAACCCTTTCACTTTCCCATCACTAGAGATCAGGGCCATGTTTAATATTGATTGGACCCTGTGCAAGAGGGAGAACACAAGAGCCGCTGCCGCATTCATGGCTCCATACTTTATTAACTAAGTAGCAGGACATGTAGGGCACACATGGGGGATCTCCCTGCACTTACTATTATTTCTGGGCGCCGCTCCGTTGCGCCGCTGTGGCCCCCGTTACATTCTCCCGCGCTGTATGCTAAGTAACAGCATCGGAACACCAGGGAGGAGACATCAGCTTCGCTCCTCGGCGTTCCTTCTGCCTGTAGCGCTGTCCAATCGCAGAGCGTCACAGGGAGAAGGTGAGTTTTTTTTTCTCTTTGGCTGTGACGTTCTGCGCAGTGATTGGACAGCGCACGCAGAGAAGCTGATGTCTCCTCCCTGGTGTTCCGATGCTGTTACTTAGCATACAATGCGGGAGAATGTAACGGAGCGGCGCCCAGAATTAATAGTAAGTGCAGGGAGATCCCCCATGTATGCCCTACATGTCCTGCTACTTAGTTAATAAAGTATGGACCCATGAAAGGTCCTCCAGTGGCCAGCGGGGCTCAAGAGGCAGCTGTCTTGGGCCCCCCAGGAGCAACTGGGCCCGGGGCAGCTGCCCCTTTTGCCCCGCGTTAAAGACGGCCCTGCTAGAGATGCTGACACTAGCAGTAGCTATATAGATATGAGATATTGCCCCTAAATACTGCATTTATCTTTTGAAATCTCTTTTCTGCACATTCATTACAATTTTGTTTAGGCTTCAGGCAATGAACATGAAGAAGATAGACCCGACCTGTGCATCCTGCAGCGTCCTATACATTATGGATGGACATCGCCATAAAACACGGAATGCAGAGTAGTCACTTTTCTCCATAGTTAAACATGAAAATAAAAATAAATGAATAAATAAATATATGCAACTTAATTTATAAAATCCAAAAATAAATTTAGAAAAATTATGCACATAATTCCTGACGGCGTACTACGCTTTATTTAGTGTGACATTTCTCTCTGCACTCTTGGCACGATAAGGAGCACAGAAAATGGCACAACAGATGGCAAGTTTTACAAGAAGTCTGGGCCCCGGTAAAGATTGTTCTGACACAGTCTGCTCCCGCAAACACGCAATAAATAAAAGAAGTTCAGGGCGCTGATGAGTGACAGGCGGCTGCTGACGGACAGCCGAGGCTGCTCCTTTAAATCACATATAGGAATGTGAGGCCAATGGAATATTGAAGAGGCATATGGCAAACCCCGGGTGCGCGAAAATAGCACCAAATTCTGTGAAACAGGAAATAATGTGTGAGCCATGATTTTATTATGAGGCTGAGAATTAAAATTTCATCTCCCATGTGTTGGGCTACACAGCTACACGGTCCGCCATGATCCTGTTTACTTTGGTTTTGTTTCAAGGGACATAATACTGAATAGGATTCCTTCCTTCTAGTCTCATTCTGTCACAGCGCACATGCCTCCGCTCCCAGTGCTATCCTCTCGACATCCAATGAATTGAATGGCTTGTTGGTAGCTTTAACAAAAATGCCTTATTTAACATTTAGGAACTTGATACTTTGCAGCAAGCAATGGGCTTCATAAAATGTATCATCAGGAGGTTCCTCTTCTTGGCCCTTCCCAATTCTGTATCTGAAATTAAGAGGAATTCTGAAACCTCCAAGACGTTCTGTGCCGGTATTTTGTGCGCAAGGACCTAAGATTTTAACCCAATTCTGTATCGGGGAAGGGAAGTGAAGAGCTTTGTGCACCCAGAGCAGTACTCATTTTAGTACTGTCCATCCCCCACTGTTACACAAGAGGAGAACAACCTGGAACATTCTCAGGTGTTCAAGGTCCTTATTGCAACAAGGTCCTTGTGTGCACCTTTTTGAGAGTCTGAAAACCAAAACCCTTACCCTGGGTTCACACCTGAGCGTTTTACAGCGCGTTCCTACGCGCTGTAAAACGCTCAACAAGGAGAAACCAATGATTCCCTATGGGAATGGTTCTCACCTGGGCGTTTTACAGCGCGTACGATCGCGCTGTAAAACGCCCAATGCCCCAAGAAGTACATGAGCTTCTTTGGGGCGTCTTGTCACGCGTTCCCGTACATAGACTTTTGGGAACGCGCGACAATGGGCGTTCGCTTGTCTCTGTATGCGCGATTGCCAACGTCCGTACAATCGCGCATACAGAGCGCTCCATCACGAACGCTCAAGTGTGAACCCAGGGTCAGGCCTCTTTCACACGGGCGTCATGTGTGAGAGCCGGATAGGATGTGGATGCGTCACAGGAAAATGAGCGATTTTTCCGCATGAGTGCAAAACGTTTTAATGCATTTTGCACGCGTGTGAGAAAAATCGGCATGTTTGGTACCCAGACCCGAACCCGGACTTCTTCGCAGAAGTTCGGGTTTGGGTTAGGTGTTGTGTAGATTTTATTATTTTCCCTTCTAACATGGTTATAAGGGAAAATAATAGCATTCTTAATACAGAATGCTTAGTAAAATGTCCATTGAGGGGTTAAAAATAATAAACAAATTTAACTCACCCCATCCACTTGGTCGCATAGCGGATCTCCTCTTCTTTCTTCAGGACCTGGCAAAAGGACCTTTGATGACGTCACTGCGCTCATTACATGATCTATCACCATGTGATGGATCATGTGACGGACCATGTGATGAGCGCAGTGACGTCACCAAAGGTCCTTTTGCCAGGTCCTGAAGAAAGAAGAGAAGCCGTGCTGCGCGAACAAGTGGATGAGGTGAGTTAAATTATTACTATTATTTTTTTAACCCCTTCATCCCTATTGTACTAAGCATTCTGTATTCAGAATGCTATTATTTTCCCTTATAACCATGTTATTAGGGAAAATAATAATGATCGGGTCTCTATCCCGATCGTCTCCTAGCAACCATGTGTGAAAATCGCACCGCATCCGCAGTTGCTTGCGGATGCTTACGATTTTCACGCAGCCCCATTCATTTCTATAGGGCCTGCGTTACGTGAAAAACGCACAATATAGAACATGCTGCGATTTTCACGCAACGCACAAGTGATGCATGAAAATCACCGCTCATGTGCACAGCCCCAAAGAAATGAATGGGTCCGGATTCAGTGCGGGTGCAATGCGTTCAACTCACGCATTGCCCCCCGCGCGGAATACTCGCCCATGTGAAATCGGCCTTAGAGCAGGTGTTTGCTTGGCCAGTCATTAAATCTTCCTTGGCTCGGCCCAATACCAGTTGTTTATGATTCTCAGTGTTTCTAAGCCACGTAACCATTGCTCAAACCAGTTACATCAAAGAAACCCCAAGGCTGTGGTCAAACACTGCGCTGCCTAGATACAATCTTAGCAGGATTATGGAGGGAGCGTCCCTTACACATGACATGTACCCCGTGGGGTACAAGTACTACAGGTGGTGAATCCAAGGTATAGACATGACATCACATAGACTTTTCAGGACCAAATCAAGAAGAGGTTCTTAGGTCCTGTCGTCACCTTTATTATTGGAGGAAATGCTCTAAAACCAGTTAGTTGTAAAACATGACAATTATACATAGTAGCGCCATCATAGCAGTAGTCTAAAAGCCCAAATCCCACTGCTATACAGTGCTCAATAATAACACATTCCCTGCAGTGATAATTCTGTATTATTGGAGGAGACTCCTCGGTGATGGGTATTTGACCAGTTTGACTTCCTTTTGCCGGCCAGAACTGGTTCATCCACGAGGACAGTGACAATAGTTGTTTCCCTGTTTTTATATATATTGTAGCAGTTTTTACTCGGCCTCTTATATTACTATTTCCTGAATTCCTCTGTGTCGTGGCTTTCCCGGAGCCAGCGATCTTGTGACATGTCTTGGCCCCACCTGTATCTCATACACATACAGTACATATGAGGAACGGAGGCAATGTTCCAGGTTTTGTTCTCTTGGTTAATCAAGCCTAAAGTCTATCTGACTCTCCACACGTCAGGGGAGATAGAGCGTCTTCTCCAAGGTCACAAGGAGGTGACACGGGCAATCCAACCAATGTCTCCCTCTAGCATTCAGCTGTGGAAAATAGAAGGTTGTTCAGCCCTCATATAAAACCCATCGTCCTTTATATTTTAAGTCTAGAAACATCTAGATTTTTTTTTAATCAATTCTACTTGCTAAGCATGCTATGACCAAGAAGGGTGGTTCTCCACCAGAAACACATAAGCGAAATTGATGTAACATTTTTCTATATGTTTCAAGACTAAATAAAGTAGGAGTGCAGAACAAGCTTCTCTGTTCCATACATCAGCTGGGAGGCGGCCTGTGTTCCTGCAGCGGCGTAGTAGATGGCGGTGCGCTGATTGCGGCATGCAGCTGTACCTGCAGCGAGTTTTACATTGCTGCCACTATGTGTCGTCTTGTGCCTGGAGGTTCAGTCTCATATACATTCATTTGTTGTCGCGGTTTAGTTATTACACATGACATTGCACGTCATTAGATTTTGTGACAATCATTGATTTTCCACCAGTACGATGAACATTTAAAAAATGGAAAGAAATCCCGATTATTGATTACATACAGAATTTACATGTAGATTAATAGCGCAATTTATATAAAGATGCAGGAAGAAAAATGCTCGGTCATCTCGCTCATGACTGAGGAGGACGTCTGGCAGACGGTTGTAGATGAGGATCATTAATAGATGGACCAGTTATTAATCTCGAGCTGAACATCGCATTATTCCGTCTTCTGTGCATCTATAGCGCAGCATTTCCCCTCCCCTGAGAGTCATGAAGTGTGCGTGTGTTAGGTGTATGTATGTGTGAAGCTGTGCATCAGTGTGTATATACCATCAATGAGGCCAGGTCAGGAGATCGCCTCAGGCAGCACCAGGTGGGGTCAAGAGGGGGGCAGCGGAAGGGCCAAGGGGTTAGGCTACGTTCACACTTGCGGCAGAGTGATCCGGCAAGCAGTTCCGTCGCCTAAACTGCCTGCCGGATCACGCAATCTGCATGCAAACAGACAGCATTTGTAGACGGATCTGGATGCGGATCTGTCTAACAAATGCATTGCAAGAACGGATACGTCTTTCCGGATGTCATCCGGAGAAATTGATCCGTTATATATTTTTTTCACATTTTTACCGGTCTGTGCATGCGGACGGATCCGGCATTGCACTAATACATTTCAATGTAAATAAATTCCGGATCTGGCATTCCGGCAACTGATCCGGAATTTTGAACTGAGATAATACCGCAGCATGCTGCGGTATTTCCTCCGTCCAAAACACCGTTCAGTGACTGAACTGAAGACATCCTGAACGGATTGCTCTCCATTCCGAATGCAAGGGTATAAAACTGATCAGTTCTTTTCTGTGTGAAAGTACCCTAAGTTACGAAATTGGCATTGGGGGAAGGGGGCGCCGTTTCAGTTTTCGTCTCATGCAGCAGAAAGGCTAGGTGCACCCCTGATATATATGAGTGTATGTGTGTGTGCGCAGGTGCATGTAAGTGTGTGCGCGCAGGTGCATGTATGTGTGTGTGCGCAGGTGCATGTATGTGTGTGTGCGCAGGTGCATGTATGTGTGTGTGCGCAGGTGCATGTAAGTGTGTGTGCGCAGGTGCATGTATGTGTGTGTGCGCAGGTGCATGTATGTGTGTGTGCGCAGGTGCATGTAAGTGTGTGTGCGCAGGTGCATGTATGTGTGTGTGCGCAGGTGCATGTATGTGTGTGTGCGCAGGTGCATGTAAGTGTGTGTGCGCAGGTGCATGTATGTGTGTGTGCGCAGGTGCATGTAAGTGTGAGTGCGCAGGTGCATGTATATGTGTGTCTGTGTGCAGAACCAGACTGTTCCCAGTGTAGACATCCAGTACAAGTGACATAGTGAGTAATAGTAATATCCCCAGTGACATGATGTTTTATATTGGTTTCTGTAATTGCTTAAATAACAATTCCCCAGCACAATGCCATCACAAGGACACCTCTTAATCTGAACACTTTTATCTTCTACATTTTAATGAAAAAAAACCAGTGAAGCTTCAATCATCTGAGCGCCGCCCCGACGTCTGGTCTGATTAAGGTTCTTGTGCCGCCCCTTCGGTGACGCGCCCGCTGTCCTCCCATTAGGAGGAGGTAGGCAGATGGCTCAGTGACATTCCTCGACCACACGCTGTCTCTTGTCCTTGTAAATGTCAGTACTGCAGGTTTAACATGTAAAAAGTATAAAACATAACATTTCTAGAAATTCTGAGGATTGTCTGTAACCGGCCAGCGTCCCGTGACTCTATGAATGCGCCAATATATTGTGGTTTATCATTATTATTGTGTATTTATTCAGGTTACATCTATAGCGCCATCATATCCCGCTGCGCTGTACGGAGACCGTGTTCGCTCACATCAGTCCCTGTACACATTGGTCCTCACTAAAATCTTAGCTATCGATCAGCTGATACATGCACTCTCATCTCAGCCGGCAGCTGCCTATCTTCCATTAGCTGACCCTCTAAAACATTAGGGGCGAGGGCCTGCTGCTGATCTGACCATTAGGGGCGAGGGCCTGCTGCTGAGCTGACCATTAGGGGCGAGGGCCTGCTGCTGAGCTGACCATTAGGGGCGAGGGCCTGCTGCTGAGCTGACCATTAGGGGCGAGGGCCTGCTGCTGAGCTGACCATTAGGGGCGAGGGCCTGCTGCTGAGCTGACTATTAGGGGCGAGGGCCTGCTGCTGAGCTGACCATTAGGGGCGAGGGCCTGCTTCTGAGCTGACCATTAGGGGCGAGGGCCTGCTGCTGAGCTGACCATTAGGGGCGAGGGCAGCTGCTGAGCTGACCATTAGGGGCGAGGGCCTGCTGCTGATCTGACCATCTAAAACATTAGTAGTGAGGGCAGCCTAATAAGCAAGTTGATATGATGGAGGAGGACAAGAAAAGGAAGAGTGAACCATATGCCCTTGTTTGAGGTGGAAGGGGTGCAGGGAATACAGAGTATTCAGTACATTATAAACAACACATGTAAAGTGCCTTCATGTTCGGCCGCTTTCCTCTGGTGGAGCAGAGAAGTCAGGGACAATCCAGGCCTTGTTCATTCTGATAAGAGTCAACCGGTCAGCATTTTCAGTTGACAGTCGGATGCGCTTATCAGTTATTATGCCCCCAGCAGCACTAAATACCCGCTCAGACAAAACACTGGCGGCAGGGCAGGCCAGCACCTCCAAGGCGTAGAGCGCCAGTTCGTGCCACGTGTCCAGCTTGGACACCCAGTAGTTGTAAGGCACTGAGGGATCATTGAGGACCCTGACACGGTCTGCTATGTACTCCTTCACCATCTTCCAAAATATTTCCCTCCTTGTGACACTAGGCCGCGTATCAGGGTGAGGGTGCTGGCGGAGTGTCATGAAACTGTCCCAGGCCTTGGAGAGTGTTGCGCTGCCTCCTCGGTTGCCCAAGGAACTATGGACTCTGCCGCCAGCGTTGTCATCTAAAAATATTTGGAGCAATTTTTCCACCAGGACCTTCTGGTATTGCACCGTTTTGCTCGTCCTCTCCACCACAGGAATGAGAAAGGAGAAGTTCTCTTTGTAGCGGGGGTCGAGAAGGGTGAAGAACCAGTAATCGCGTTGGCTAAAATGCGTATAACACGAGGGTCACGGGAAAGGCAGCCTAACATAAAGTCAGCCATGTGTGCCAGAGTACCAACAGACAAGACTTCACTGTCCTCATCAGGAGGATGACTCTCAATTTCCTTATCCTCTTCCTCCTCAGGGAAATGTAGCGTCCCTGGCCACAAGCATTTGTCCATGTGTCAGTTGTTTAGTGGACCTTCCAAGTAACTGCGTTGGTCAGGGCACGGGTGATGTTACGTGACACGTGCTGGTGTAAGGCAGGCACGGCACACTGGGAAAAATTGTGGCGGCTGGGGACTGATTAACGAGGGACAATAAATTAGACTGAATGTCACAGCAATTTGAGATGCGCACACGTTACACAGGAGATGTAGTGCAGATAATGTCACTGTCTGCAGCGGCTAAACAATTGCAACTATTTAGCACAGGTTGCGGTAAAAATATACATTGCTGCCGGATACAACAATAGTCCTTAAAAGGACTTTTGGGTCTCTAACACCAACCCCGCCTAACAAAGAAATAAAATTAAATTCCCTGCACTCTCTGTCCCTTCTACAGCACAGCTCTCACTGACTAACACTGAGCCGAACCACGTGTCATCCGGTGCTTTATAGCACCCAATACCGCGTTCCGGCCAGCCAATCACTATACTGCCAGTAACCAACATGGCTACAGCATTACAGCGAGGGCAGCACTTACCTGCACTTTTATTGGCTGCGTAGCAGGGGAGGAGACTCAAGCATCGCACTGGAGCACACGCGGTATTCAGCCGAACACCGCGATGTGCCGAGCATCTTGATCAACACTAGCTAATAGCAATTCATTCATAAATTCTAGTGCAAATAATAAAGGAACGGCACAACATACAGACATGAGAACAGATGCTCCAGTATTGTTATTACATGGGGAATGCATGAAGCTATTAATACAGGTGTGTCAGGAGCGGGAACAGGTCCTCTTTTACATAAAAACGTGATTCAAACAGAATAGGTCATTTTCTGATGACACCTTTCCTTGAAGCTATTGTCAAGGGAGCCTTCAAAGAAGGGATTGTCCAAAATGGAGAGACCCTTTAATGACTTATGGGTAATCACTAGGGATGAGCGAACTCGAACTGTATAGTTCGGGTTCGTACCGAATTTTGGGGTGTCCGTGACACGGACCCGAACCCGGACATTTTCGTAAAAGTCCGGGTTCGGGTTCGGTGTTCGTCGCTTTCTTCGCGCTTTTGTGACGCTTTCTTGGCGCTTTTTGAAAGGCTGCAAAGCAGCCAATCAACAAGCGTCATACTACTTGCCCCAAGAGGCCATCACAGCCATGCCTACTATTGGCATGGCTGTGATTGGCCAGAGCACCATGTGACCCAGCCTCTATTTAAGCTGGAGTCACATAGCGCCGCCCGTCACTCTGCTCTGATTAGCGTAGGGAGAGGTTGCGGCTGCGACAGTAGGGCGAGATTAGGCAGATTAACTCCTCCAAAGGACTTGATTAACTGATCGATCTGCAGCTGTGGATCATTGAGCTGCTGATCCTCAATTGCTCACTGTTTTTAGGCTGCACAGACCGTTTGTCAGTCACATTTTTCTGGGGTGATCGGCGGCCATTTTGTGTCTTGTGGTGCGCCAGCACAAGCTGCGACCAAGTGCATTTAACCCTCAATGGTGTGGTTGTTTTTTGGCTAAAGCCTACATCAGGGTGAAGCTGTCACACCAAGTGCATTTAACCAGCAATAGTCTGTTCATTTTTTGGCCATATACAAAATCAGGGGCAAGCTGCGCCTGTCACCAAGTGCATTTAACCCTCAATGGTGTGGTTGTTTTTTGGCTAAAGCCTACATCAGGGTGAAGCTGTCACACCAAGTGCATTTAACCAGCAATAGTCTGTTCATTTTTTGGCCATATACTAAATCAGGGGCAAGCTGCGCCTGTCACCAAGTGCATTTAACCCTCAATGGTGTGGTTGTTTTTTGGCTAAAGCCTACATCAGGGTGAAGCTGTCACACCAAGTGCATTTAACCAGCAATAGTCTGTTTATTTTTTGGCCATATCCCAGTCTAATTCTGTCACTAAATCCATACCGGTCACCCAGCGCCTAAATACTAGGCCTCAAATTTATATCCAGCTAAATCTGTCCCTAGTGCTGTAGCTGGGCGAGTTATTTAGTGTCCGTTCAAGCACATTTCTTGTTCTGGGTTGAAATACAATTCCCAATTTAGCAATTTCATAATTTAGTGGTTTCTGCTATATCAGAGCTATTTGAAATCTATCCCTAAAAGGGTATATAATATTCAAGGTGCACATTGGGTCATTCAGAATAACTTCACACACACCCGCTACTGTGTATTTCCAAGTCTAATTCTGTCACTAAACCCATACCTGTCACGCAGCGCCTAAATACTAGGCCTCAAATTTATATCCAGCTAAATCTGTCCCTAGTGCTGTAGCTGGGCGAGTTATTTAGTGTCCGTTCAAGCACATTTCTTGTTCTGGGTTGAAATACAATTCCCAATTTAGCAATTTCATAATTTAGTGGTTTCTGCTATATCAGAGCTATTTGAAATCTATCCCTAAAAGGGTATATAATATTCAAGGTGCACATTGGGTCATTCAGAATAACTTCACACACACCCGCTACTGTGTATTTCCAAGTCTAATTCTGGCACTAAACCCATACCTGTCACCCAGCGCCTAAATACTAGGCCTCAAATTTATATCCCGCTAAATCTGTCCTTAGTGCTGTAGCTGGGCGAGTTATTTAGTGTCCGTTCAAGCACATTTCTTGTTCTGGGTTGAAATACAATTCCCAATTTAGCAATTTCATAATTTAGTGGTTTCTGCTATATCAGAGCTATTTGAAATCTATCCCTAAAAGGGTATATAATATTCAAGGTGCACATTGGGTCATTCAGAATAACTTCACACACACCCGCTACTGTGTATTTCCAAGTCTAATTCTGGCACTAAACCCATACCTGTCACCCAGCGCCTAAATACTAGGCCTCAAATTTATATCCCGCTAAATCTGTCCTTAGTGCTGTAGCTGGGCGAGTTATTTAGTGTCCGTTCAAGCACATTTCTTGTTCTGGGTTGAAATACAATTCCCAATTTAGCAATTTCATAATTTAGTGGTTTCTGCTATATCAGAGCTATTTGAAATCTATCCCTAAAAGGGTATATAATATTCAAGGTGCACATTGGGTCATTCAGAATAACTTCACACACACCCGCTACTGTGTATTTCCAAGTCTAATTCTGGCACTAAACCCATACCTGTCACCCAGCGCCTAAATACTAGGTCTCAAATTTATATCCCGCTAAATCTGTCCTTAGTGCTGTAGCTGGGCGAGTTATTTAGTGTCCGTTCAAGCACATTTCTTGTTCTGGGTTGAAATACAATTCCCAATTTAGCAATTTCATAATTTAGTGGTTTCTGCTATATCAGAGCTATTTGAAATCTATCCCTAAAAGGGTATATAATATTCAAGGTGCACATTGGGTCATTCAGAATAACTTCACACACACCCGCTACTGTGTATTTCCAAGTCTAATTCTGGCACTAAACCCATACCTGTCACCCAGCGCCTAAATACTAGGCCTCAAATTTATATCCCGCTAAATCTGTCCTTAGTGCTGTAGCTGGGCGAGTTATTTAGTGTCCGTTCAAGCACATTTCTTGTTCTGGGTTGAAATACAATTCCCAATTTAGCAATTTCATAATTTAGTGGTTTCTGCTATATCAGAGCTATTTGAAATCTATCCCTAAAAGGGTATATAATATTCAAGGTGCACATTGGGTCATTCAGAATAACTTCACACACACCCGCTACTGTGTATTTCCAAGTCTAATTCTGGCACTAAACCCATACCTGTCACCCAGCGCCTAAATACTAGGCCTCAAATTTATATCCCGCTAAATCTGTCCTTAGTGCTGTAGCTGGGCGAGTTATTTAGTGTCCGTTCAAGCACATTTCTTGTTCTGGGTTGAAATACAATTCCCAATTTAGCAATTTCATAATTTAGTGGTTTCTGCTATATCAGAGCTATTTGAAATCTATCCCTAAAAGGGTATATAATATTCAAGGTGCACATTGGGTCATTCAGAATAACTTCACACACACCCGCTACTGTGTATTTCCAAGTCTAATTCTGGCACTAAACCCATACCTGTCACCCAGCGCCTAAATACTAGGCCTCAAATTTATATCCCGCTAAATCTGTCCTTAGTGCTGTAGCTGGGCGAGTTATTTAGTGTCCGTTCAAGCACATTTCTTGTTCTGGGTTGAAATACAATTCCCAATTTAGCAATTTCATAATTTAGTGGTTTCTGCTATATCAGAGCTATTTGAAATCTATCCCTAAAAGGGTATATAATATTCAAGGTGCACATTGGGTCATTCAGAATAACTTCACACACACCCGCTACTGTGTATTTCCAAGTCTAATTCTGGCACTAAACCCATACCTGTCACCCAGCGCCTAAATACTAGGCCTCAAATTTATATCCCGCTAAATCTGTCCTTAGTGCTGTAGCTGGGCGAGTTATTTAGTGTCCGTTCAAGCACATTTCTTGTTCTGGGTTGAAATACAATTCCCAATTTAGCAATTTCATAATTTAGTGGTTTCTGCTATATCAGAGCTATTTGAAATCTATCCCTAAAAGGGTATATAATATTCAAGGTGCACATTGGGTCATTCAGAATAACTTCACACACACCCGCTACTGTGTATTTCCAAGTCTAATTCTGGCACTAAACCCATACCTGTCACCCAGCGCCTAAATACTAGGCCTCAAATTTATATCCCGCTAAATCTGTCCTTAGTGCTGTAGCTGGGCGAGTTATTTAGTGTCCGTTCAAGCACATTTCTTGTTCTGGGTTGAAATACAATTCCCAATTTAGCAATTTCATAATTTAGTGGTTTCTGCTATATCAGAGCTATTTGAAATCTATCCCTAAAAGGGTATATAATATTCAAGGTGCACATTGGGTCATTCAGAATAACTTCACACACACCCGCTACTGTGTATTTCCAAGTCTAATTCTGGCACTAAACCCATACCTGTCACCCAGCGCCTAAATACTAGGCCTCAAATTTATATCCCGCTAAATCTGTCCTTAGTGCTGTAGCTGGGCGAGTTATTTAGTGTCCGTTCAAGCACATTTCTTGTTCTGGGTTGAAATACAATTCCCAATTTAGCAATTTCATAATTTAGTGGTTTCTGCTATATCAGAGCTATTTGAAATCTATCCCTAAAAGGGTATATAATATTCAAGGTGCACATTGGGTCATTCAGAATAACTTCACACACACCCGCTACTGTGTATTTCCAAGTCTAATTCTGGCACTAAACCCATACCTGTCACCCAGCGCCTAAATACTAGGTCTCAAATTTATATCCCGCTAAATCTGTCCTTAGTGCTGTAGCTGGGCGAGTTATTTAGTGTCCGTTCAAGCACATTTCTTGTTCTGGGTTGAAATACAATTCCCAATTTAGCAATTTCATAATTTAGTGGTTTCTGCTATATCAGAGCTATTTGAAATCTATCCCTAAAAGGGTATATAATATTCAAGGTGCACATAGGGTCATTCAGAATAACTTCACACACCCGCTACTGTGCATTTCCAAATCTAATTCTGTCACTAAACCCATACCTGTCACCCAGCGCCTAAATACTAGGCCTCAAATTTATATCCCGCTAAATCTCTCGTTACCGCTGTCCTGTTGTGGCTGGGAAAGTTATTTAGTGTCCGTCAAAGCACATTTTTTGTTCTGGGTTGAAATACAATTCCCAATTTAGCAATTTCATAATTTAGTCGTTTCTGCTATATCAGAGCTATTTGAAATCTATCCCTAAAAGGGTAGATCATATTGAAGGTGCACATAGGGTCATTCAGAATAACTTCACACACACGCTTCTGTGCATTTCCAAGTCTAATTCTGTCACTAAATCCATACCGGTCACCCAGCGCCTAAATACTAGGCCTCAAATTTATATCCCGCTGAATTTGAATACAATACATTGGGCCAAATAATATATTTGTTGTTGTGGTGAACCATAACAATGAGAAAAACATCTAGTAAGGGACGCGGACGTGGACATGGTCGTGGTGGTGTTAGTGGACCCTCTGGTGCTGGGAGAGGACGTGGCCGTTCTGCCACATCCACACGTCCTAGTGTACCAACTACCTCAGGTCCCAGTAGCCGCCAGAATTTACAGCGATATATGGTGGGGCCCAATGCCGTTCTAAGGATGGTAAGGCCTGAGCAGGTACAGGCATTAGTCAATTGGGTGGCCGACAGTGGATCCAGCACGTTCACATTATCTCCCACCCAGTCTTCTGCAGAAAGCGCACAGATGGCGCCTGAAAACCAACCCCATCAGTCTGTCACATCACCCCCATGCATACCAGGGAAACTGTCTCAGCCTCAAGTTATGCAGCAGTCTCTTATGCTGTTTGAAGACTCCGCTGGCAGGGTTTCCCAAGGGCATCCACCTAGCCCTTCCCCAGCGGTGAAAGACATAGAATGCACTGACGCACAACCACTTATGTTTCCTGATGATGAGGACATGGGAATACCACCTCAGCATGTCTCTGATGATGACGAAACACAGGTGCCAACTGCTGCGTCTTTCTGCAGTGTGCAGACTGAACAGGAGGTCAGGGATCAAGACTGGGTGGAAGACGATGCAGGGGACGATGAGGTCCTAGACCCCACATGGAATGAAGGTCGTGCCACTGACTTTCACAGTTCGGAGGAAGAGGCAGTGGTGAGACCGAGCCAACAGCGTAGCAAAAGAGGGAGCAGTGGGCAAAAGCAGAACACCCGCCGCCAAGAGACTCCGCCTGCTACTGACCGCCGCCATCTGGGACCGAGCACCCCAAAGGCAGCTTCAAGGAGTTCCCTGGCATGGCACTTCTTCAAACAATGTGCTGACGACAAGACCCGAGTGGTTTGCACGCTGTGCCATCAGAGCCTGAAGCGAGGCATTAACGTTCTGAACCTGAGCACAACCTGCATGACCAGGCACTTGCATGCAAAGCATGAACTGCAGTGGAGTAAACACCTTAAAACCAAGGAAGTCACTCAGGCTCCCCCTGCTACCTCTTCTGCTGCTGCCGCCTCGGCCTATTCTGCTGCTGCCGCCTCGGCCTCTTCCTCCGCCTCTGGAGGAACGTTGGCACCTGCCGCCCAGCAAACAGGGGATGTACCACCAACACCACCACCACCACCTCCGTCACCAAGCGTCTCAACCATGTCACACGCCAGCGTTCAGCTCTCCATCTCACAAACATTTGATAGAAAGCGTAAATTCCCACCTAGCCACCCTCGATCCCTGGCCCTGAATGCCAGCATTTCTAAACTACTGGCCTATGAAATGCTGTCATTTAGGCTGGTGGACACAGACAGCTTCAAACAGCTCATGTCGCTTGCTGTCCCACAGTATGTTGTTCCCAGCCGCCACTACTTCTCCAAGAGAGCCGTGCCTTCCCTGCACAACCAAGTATCCGATAAAATCAAGTGTGCACTGCGCAACGCCATCTGTGGCAAGGTCCACCTAACCACAGATACGTGGACCAGTAAGCACGGCCAGGGACGCTATATCTCCCTAACTGCACACTGGGTAAATGTAGTGGCAGCTGGGCCCCAGGCGGAGAGCTGTTTGGCGCACGTCCTTCCGCCGCCAAGGATCGCAGGGCAACATTCTTTGCCTCCTGTTGCCACCTCCTCCTTCTCGGCTTCCTCCTCCTCTTCTTCCACCTGCTCATCCAGTCAGCCACACACCTTCACCACCAACTTCAGCACAGCCCGGGGTAAACGTCAGCAGGCCATTCTGAAACTCATATGTTTGGGGGACAGGCCCCACACCGCACAGGAGTTGTGGCGGGGTATAGAACAACAGACCGACGAGTGGTTGCTGCCGGTGAGCCTCAAGCCCGGCCTGGTGGTGTGTGATAATGGGCGAAATCTCGTTGCAGCTCTGGGACTAGCCAATTTGACGCACATCCCTTGCTTGGCGCATGTGCTGAATTTGGTGGTGCAGAAGTTCATTCACAACTACCCCGACATGTCAGAGCTGCTGCATAAAGTGCGGGCCGTCTGTTCGCGCTTCCGGCGTTCACATCCTGCTGCTGCTCGCCTGTCTGCGCTACAGCGTAACTTCGGCCTTCCCGCTCACCGCCTCATATGCGACGTGCCCACCAGGTGGAACTCCACCTTGCACATGCTGGACAGACTGTGCGAGCAGCAGCAGGCCATAGTGGAGTTTCAGCTGCAGCACGCACGGGTCAGTCGCACTACAGAACAGCACCACTTCACCACCAATGACTGGGCCTCCATGCGAGACCTGTGTGCCCTGTTGCGCTGTTTCGAGTACTCCACCAACATGGCCAGTGGCGATGACACCGTTATCAGCGTTACAATACCACTTCTATGTCTCCTTGAGACAACACTTAGGGCGATGATGGAAGAGGAGGTGGCCCAGGAGGAGGAGGAGGAGGAGGAGGAAGAGGGGTCATTTTTAGCACTTTCAGGCCAGTCTCTTCGAAGTGACTCAGAGGGAGGTTTTTGGCAACAGCAGAGGCCAGGTACAAATGTGGCCAGCCAGGGCCCACTACTGGAGGACGAGGAGGACGAGGATGAGGAGGAGGTGGAGGAGGATGAGGATGAAGCATGGTCACAGCGGGGTGGCACCCAACGCAGCTCGGGTCCATCACTGGTGCGTGGCTGGGGGGAAAGGCAGGACGATGACGATACGCCTCCCACAGAGGACAGCTTGTCCTTATCCCTGGGCAGCCTGGCACACATGAGCGACTACATGCTGCAGTGCCTGCGCAACGACAGCAGAGTTGCCCACATTTTAACCTGTGCGGACTACTGGGTTGCCACCCTGCTGGATCCACGCTACAAAGACAATGTGCCCACCTTACTTCCTGCACTGGAGCGTGATAGGAAGATGCGCGAGTACAAGCTCACGTTGGTAGACGCGCTACTGAGAGCATTCCCAAATGTCACAGGGGAACAAGTGGAAGCCCAAGGCCAAGGCAGAGGAGGAGCAAGAGGTCGCCAAGGCAGCTGTGTCACGGCCAGCTCCTCTGAGGGCAGGGTTAGCATGGCAGAGATGTGGAAAACTTTTGTCAACACGCCACAGCTAACTGCACCACCACCTGATACGCAACGTGTTAGCAGGAGGCAACATTTCACTAACATGGTGGAACAGTACGTGTGCACACCCCTCCACGTACTGACTGATGGTTCGGCCCCATTCAATTTCTGGGTCTCTAAATTGTCCACGTGGCCAGAGCTAGCCTTTTATGCCTTGGAGGTGCTGGCCTGCCCGGCAGCCAGCGTTTTGTCTGAACGTGTATTCAGCACGGCAGGGGGCGTCATTACAGACAAACGCAGCCGCCTGTCTACAGCCAATGTGGACAAGCTGACGTTCATAAAAATGAACCAGGCATGGATCCCACAGGACCTGTCCATCCCTTGTCCAGATTAGACATTAACTACCTCCCCATAACCATATATTATTGGACTCCAGGGCACTTCCTCATTCAATCCTATTTTTATTTTCATTTTACCATTATATTGCGATGCTACCCAAAGTTGAATGAACCTCTCCTCTGCCTGTGTGCTAGGCCTAAATATATGCCAATGGACTGTTGCAGTGGTGGCTGACATGAAGCCTGATTCTCTGCTATGACATGCAGACTAATTCTCTGCTGACATGAAGCCAGATTGTCTGTTACGGGACCTCTCTCCTCTGCCTGGGTGCTGGGCCTAAATTTATGACAATGGACTGTTGCAGTGGTGGCTGACGTGAAGCCTCATTCTCTGCTATGACATGCAGACTGATTCTCTGCTGACATGAAGCCAGATTGTCTGTTACGGGACCTCTCTCCTCTGCCTGTGTGCTAGGCCTAAATATATGCCAATGGACTGTTGCAGTGGTGGCTGACGTGAAGCCTGATTCTCTGCTATGACATGCAGACTGATTCTCTGCTGACATGAAGCCAGATTGTCTGTTACGGGACCTTTCTCCTCTGCCTGGGTTCTGGGCCTAAATTTATGAAAATTGACTCTTACAGTGGTGGGTGACGTGAAGCCTGATTCTCTGCTATGATATGAAGACTGATTCTCTGCTGACATGAAGCCAGATTCTCTGTTACGGGACCTCTCTCCTCTGCCTGGGTGCTGGGCCTAAATTTATGACAATGGACTGTTGCAGTGGTGGCTGACGTGAAGCCTGATTCTCTGCTATGACATGCAGACTGATTCTCTGCTGACATGAAGCCAGATCCTCTGTTACGGGACCTCTCTCCTCTGCCTGTGTGTGTGCTGGGCCTAAATATATGCCAATGGACTGTTGCAGTGGTGGCTGACGTGAAGCCTCATTCTCTGCTATGACATGCAGACTAATTCTCTGCTGACATGAAGACAGATTCTCTGTTACGGGACCTCCCTCCTCTGCCTGGGTGCTGGGCCTAAATATATGCCAATGGACTGTTGCAGTGGTGGGTGACGTGAAGCCTCATTCTCTGCTATGACATGCAGACTAATTCTCTGCTGACATGAAGCCAGATTGTCTGTTACGGGACCTCTCTCCTCTGCCTGTGTGTGTGCTGGGCCTAAATATATGCCAATGGACTGTTGCAGTGGTGGCTGACGTGAAGCCTCATTCTCTGCTATGACATGCAGACTAATTCTCTGCTGACATGAAGACAGATTCTCTGTTACGGGACCTCTCTCCTCTGCCTGTGTGTGTGCTGGGCCTAAATATATGCCAATGGACTGTTGCAGTGGTGGCTGACGTGAAGCCTCATTCTCTGCTATGACATGCAGACTAATTCTCTGCTGACATGAAGACAGATTCTCTGTTACGGGACCTCCCTCCTCTGCCTGGGTGCTGGGCCTAAATATATGCCAATGGACTGTTGCAGTGGTGGGTGACGTGAAGCCTGATTCTCTGCTATGACATGCAGACTAATTCTCTGCTGACATGAAGACAGATTCTCTGTTACGGGACCTCTCTCCTCTGCCTGTGTGTGTGCTGGGCCTAAATATATGCCAATGGACTGTTGCAGTGGTGGCTGACGTGAAGCCTCATTCTCTGCTATGACATGCAGACTAATTCTCTGCTGACATGAAGACAGATTCTCTGTTACGGGACCTCCCTCCTCTGCCTGGGTGCTGGGCCTAAATATATGCCAATGGACTGTTGCAGTGGTGGCTGACGTGAAGCCTCATTCTCTGCTATGACATGCAGACTGATTCTCTGCTGACATGAAGCCAGATCGTCTGTTACGGGACCTCTCTGCTCTGCCTGTGTGCTAGGCCTAAATATATGCCAATGGACTGTTGCAGTGGTGGGTGACGTGAAGCCTCATTCTCTGCTATGACATGCAGACTGATTCTCTGCTGTCATGAAGCCAGATTGTCTGTTACGGGACCTCTCTGCTCTGCCTGTGTGCTAGGCCTAAATATATGCCAATGGACTGTTGCAGTGGTGGGTGACGTGAAGCCTCATTCTCTGCTATGACATGCAGACTGATTCTCTGCTGTCATGAAGCCAGATTGTCTGTTACGGGACCTCTCTGCTCTGCCTGTGTGCTAGGCCTAAATATATGCCAATGGACTGTTGCAGTGGTGGGTGACGTGAAGCCTCATTCTCTGCTATGACATGCAGACTGATTCTCTGCTGACATGAAGCCAGATTGTCTGTTACGGGACCTCTCTCCTCTGCCTGTGTGCTAGGCCTAAATATATGCCAATGGACTGTTGCAGTGGTGGCTGACGTGAAGCCTCATTCTCTGCTATGACATGCAGACTAATTCTCTGCTGACATGAAGCCAGATTGTCTGTTACGGGACCTCTCTCCTCTGCCTGGGTGCTGGGCCTAAATTTATGACAATGGACTGTTGCAGTGGTGGCTGACGTGAAGCCTGATTCTCTGCTATGACATGCAGACTGATTCTCTGCTGACATGAAGCCAGATCCTCTGTTACGGGACCTCTCTCCTCTGCCTGTGTGTGTGCTGGGCCTAAATATATGCCAATGGACTGTTGCAGTGGTGGCTGACGTGAAGCCTCATTCTCTGCTATGACATGCAGACTGATTCTCTGCTGACATGAAGCCAGATTCTCTGTTACGGGACCTCTCTCCTCTGCCTGTGTGTGTGCTGGGCCTAAATATATGCCAATGGACTGTTGCAGTGGTGGCTGACGTGAAGCCTCATTCTCTGCTATGACATGCAGACTAATTCTCTGCTGACATGAAGACAGATTCTCTGTTACGGGACCTCCCTCCTCTGCCTGGGTGCTGGGCCTAAATATATGCCAATGGACTGTTGCAGTGGTGGCTGACGTGAAGCCTCATTCTCTGCTATGACATGCAGACTAATTCTCTGCTGACATGAAGACAGATTCTCTGTTATGGGACCTCTCTCCTCTGCCTGGGTGCCGGGGCCTAAATATCTGAGAATGGACTGTTCCAGTGGTGGGTGACGGGAAGCCAGATTCTCTGCTATGGAACCTCTCTCCAATTGATTTTGGTTAATTTTTATTTATTTAATTTTTATTTTAATTCATTTCCCTATCCACATTTGTTTGCAGGGGATTTACCTACATGTTGCTGCCTTTTGCAGCCCTCTAGCTCTTTCCTGGGCTGTTTTACAGCCTTTTTAGTGCCGAAAAGTTCGGGTCCCCATTGACTTCAATGGGGTTCGGGTTCGGGACGAAGTTCGGATCGGGTTCGGATCCCGAACCCGAACATTTCCGGGATGTTCGGCCGAACTTCTCGAACCCGAACATCCAGGTGTTCGCTCAACTCTAGTAATCACCTTTTCTTATTCCAGTATTTCTATCCTGGCTATATTGTATATTAGTCGCCCCTTCCAGGTCTCTCTTCTAGCAAAGTCACTTATATGCTCCGTTTGTACGGTTCCCTGTATTTGACGGTTAGAGCCCAGATGTGCCCTGATCCAGGGTGGAAGCTGCTCTTGCGGAATTATTTGCATAGAGAAGGCTCAGCAGCTGTGTGTGCATTATGGGATGTCCCCTCCAGCATAATTGGCTATATTTTTGTAAGTATTGGCCAGAGGTGACAGATTGGAGTCTTTACCTTCAATAGGGGAGTCGTCGGGGGACCGTCGGAGAGGACGTTTATAATTTTGCAGAAGGCTCCACTAGACGCCTCCGGCAATATCATCCTATTCCGTGTCTGAGCGCTGTGTGTGGATATCTTAATATTCACAAATCATCTAGGAGGGGCTGCAAAAAAAGAGAAGTGATAAATGTCACACAAGAAGGAGCCGGGACATGTCGGCATCGCAGGGCTGATTACCAGAGCAAGGTGCGATTACCCCGTGTGACGTCCATAGAGATACAGAAGAAGTAAAATAAATAAATAGAAAAAGTTACATTGTTTCAAAAAATATTCCCAGTTCATCAAAGTGGCATCAATCATGTCTTCACTGAGATAAATCTAGGTGACAGCCAATATGGTCGCAATTTCACAGCTCCCACTGGGGATGTCACCTGCCAGTAAATATTTTTATAAAATGTTTTTCTGTGTTATGGCATTGTGCTGACCTCAGTGTGGCAACTAAAACTTATCGTGGGCTCATATTGTATCTCATAAAAAAATATATATATTACATACGGAGGGACCACTTCACAGACAGCAAGCAGAGATTGTGAAAACTGTAAAGAACTGATACAAAACATGGCATGAGAAAACTGAATAACGTTATGCAAACTCAAAAGATTGTTTATTTTTTTATACAATATTTACTCACCTTGTCCAATCTTATTTCTCTTCTTATAGGCCCCACACAGTATAATTCCCACAGTGTGCCTCCCACATATTATGTGTCCTCACACAACATGATGTCACTTTATCAATATGAATCATCAAACTTTATCATTTCTTTTTGTAGATTTTGAAGATATTCATAGCTTTTCACTGTTACGGGTTCATCCATGGAGGCCCCAGTTACAGGTGAAAGCAGCCCCCTGTTGAGGGGTCACTGGCAGGACTGATCAGCATTTGATGAGACCCAGCAGCATTGCCATGTTGGGGGGCACCTGGTGATCATGTAATCGGCCAATAGAAGAAGGGTCAAGGTCGGACTGGGGTTCCTTGGGCCGCCAGAGCCACTTATTCTCGGGATCCAAACCCCATATCATCAATAAAGTCTAAAGAAATCGACCCTAGTTGCAAATTATTTATTCCAAAAGTAGCTCCAAATGTTTTTTTTTTTATTATCTCCTGGACCTTTGGAGCCCACTGTGGTATCAAAGCCTGGGCACACCAGATGGTCCTATGGTACTGTGGTGGGCCATTCTGACGCTGAGTAGAGGCATTGTGATATGTGTACTTTACAAGAGAAGACAGAAGTGAGGAACCAGACCTGCAAGATTACAGGGCACGGCCATCCGTGTCAGATGCGCTGCCAGACCATGCCCCCGTGATGCGCTGCCGGACCATGCCCCCGTGATGCACGGCCTTTCCATGCCTCCTGGTGACGTAAGCACGCTCGCTCACCTGCCCCCTGCAGTGCACACACGCTGGTGGAGATTTTGTAATGAAATGTAGGTGTGTATTTCATTTAGCAGGCTGAGTGACATCTCAGCCTGCCTATCATTTGGATCATGGTGTTCTGGTCCAATGGGGAGCAGAGTCTTGGGACCTCTCAGGTTCAGATTCAGGGACTCGATGCCCTAATTAAATTCCCTACTGGCAACACCACCTTTGCCAGTTATAGGTTGCACTCTCTTGCTGTGCTCCCAGTTGTATTTGTTGTGGATTTGGATTGCATGTTATGTTGACCTCGGCTTGCCTTTTGACCTCCCTTGTCTTGTTATCCGTCCTCCAATTTTGTATCATATTGTCCTCCCGGCTTTTGACCTTATTCCGTACGAACCTTCTCTACATAGTTGCGTTCCTTGTCTGTCTTGCACTTAAGCAGTACAGGGAACGTCGACCAGTTGCGGACTTGCCGCTTAGGGCTTGCACTGCAAGTAGGCAGGAAAAGCGGGTTGGGTTCAGTAAGGGCTCAGTGTGCGTGTGTGTGTTTCCCTGCCTACTGTACTGATATCTTTATATTATCCATATATTCACCTGTCCATAAAGATTAAAAAAAATGTTACAGTCCATTTTAGTGCTGTAAAATGCATCCATAGGAGAGCGAGTTGGGACTAAACATGGCGTCAGTCATGTGACCCTCAAAAATGTCATGTGATCTGGCTGTCCGTTAAGTGCCCAGGTATCTAACAGGTGAATAGTATTGTATTGAGGAACAGAACATGTACAGTATATACAGTAATACTACCTGCCGCAGCATCTCGTGTCTGTGCTGTTTGCACCACTGATTCCACCTACAGTTGCAAGAAAAAGTATGTGAACCCTTTGGAATAATATGGATTTCTGCACAAATTAGTCATAAAATGTGATCTGATCTTCATCTAAGTCACAACAATAGACAATCACAGTCTGCTTAAACTAATAACACAAAGAATTAAATGTTACCATGTTTTTATTGAACACCCCATGTAAACATTCACAGTGCAGGTGGAAAAAGTATGTGAACCCTCGGATTTAATAACTGGTTGAACCTCCTTTGGCAGCAATAACTTCAACCAAACGTTTCCTGCAGTTGCAGATCAGACGTGCACAACGGTCAGGAGTAATTCTTGACCATTCCTCTTTACAGAACTGTTTCAGTTCAGCAATATTCTTGGGATGTCTGGTGTGAATCACTTTCTTGAGGTCATGCCACAGCATCTCAATCGGGTTGAGGTCAGGACTCTGACTGGGCCACTCCAGAAGGTGTATTCTCTTCTGTTTAAGCCATTCTATTGTTGATTTACTTCTATGCTTTGGGTCGTTGTCCTGTTGCAACACCCATCTTCTGTTAAGCTTCAGCTGGTGGACAGATGGCCTTAAGTATTATGTCCGTCCAAAATGCCTGATCAGTCGCCGGAATGCCGGATCAGGCAGGATTTACTTGCATTAGTGCTGGATCCGGCAAAATAACTCAAGGACGGATCTGTCCTTCGGGTCTGCGCATGCGCAGACCAGGAATACTGTGAAAGAGACTGCAAGACGGGTCCGTCCATCTGCATGAAAAGCGGAGAGACGCATTCGTTCTTGCAATGCATTTGTAGATGGATCCGCACCTGGATCCGTCTACAAATGCTGTCAGTTGTCACACTGATCGGCGGATCCTCCGATGACGGAACTGCCTGCCGGATCACACTAACGCTAGTGTGAAAGTACCCTTAGCCTACAGCAGGGCATGGTGGGAGCTGTAGTTTTACAACAGCTGGAGAGCCACAGGTTGGCCATCCCTGCTTTAGGCCTCATGCACACGACCGTTGTGTGCATCCGTGGCCGTTGTCGCGTTTTCCCGTTTTTTTTCACGGACCCATTGACTTTCAATGGGTCCGTGGAAAAATCGGAAAATGCACCGTTTGGCAGCCGCATCCGTGAGCCGTGTTTCCTGGCCGTGAAAAAAATATGACCTGTCCTATTTTTTTCACGGCCAACGGTTCACGGGCCCATTCAAGTCAATGGGTCCGTGAAAGAACACGGATGCACACAAGATTGGCATCCGTGTCCGTGATCCGTGGCCGTAGGTTTTAGTTTCATACAGACGGATCCGAAGATCCGTCTGCATAAAAGCTTTTTCTGATCTAAGTTTTCACTTAGTGAAAACTCATTTCCGACAGTATATTCTAACACAGAAGCGTTCCCATGGTGATGGGGACGCTTCTAGTTAGAATACACTGCAAACTTTGTACAAGACTGCCCCCTGCTGCCTGGCAGCACCCGATCTCTTACAGGGGGATATGATAGTACAATTAACCCCATCATATCCCCCTGTAAGAGATCAGGGCTGCCAGGCAGCAGGGGGCAGACCCCCCCCCCCCCCCTCCCCAGTTTGAATATCATTGTGCGGCCCCCCCCCTCCCCTGTTGTTAACTCGTTGGTGGCCAGTGTGCGCACCCCCCTCCCTCCCTCCCTCTATTGTTTTAATACATTGGGGCCAGTGTGCGCGCCCCCCCCCAACCCCCCCTCCCTCCCTCTATTGTTTTAATACATTGGGGCCAGTGTGCGCGCGCCCCCCCAACCCCCCCCTCCCTCCCTCTATTGTTTTAATACATTGGGGCCAGTGTGCGCACCCCCCCAACCCCCAACCCCCCCTCCCTCCCTCTATTGTAATCATCATCGGTGGCAGCGGAGTAGAAGATTTTCATACTTACCTGCTTCTTGCTGCTGCGATGTCTGCGTCCGGCCGGGAGCTCCTCCTACTGGTAAGTGACAGGTCTGTGCGGCGCATTGCTGTCACTTACCAGTAGGAGGAGCTCCCGGCCGGACGCAGACATCGCAGCAGCAAGAAGCAGGTAAGTATGAAAATCTTCTACTCCGCTGCCACCGATGATGATTACAATAGAGGGAGGGAGGGGGGGGGGGGGGTTGGGGGGGTGCGCACACTGGCCCCAATGTATTAAAACAATAGAGAGAGGGAGGGAGGGGGGGTTGGGGGGGCGCGCGCACACTGGCCCCAATGTATTAAAACAATAGAGGGAGGGAGGGGGGGGGGTTGTGGGGGCGCGCGCACACTGGCCCCAATGTATTAAAATAATAGAGGGGGGGTTGGGGGGCGCGCGCACACTGGCCCCAATGTATTAAAACAATAGAGGGAGGGAGGGGGGTGCGCACACTGGCCACCAACGAGTTAACAACAGGGGAGGGGGGGCCCACTGGCCACCAATGAGTTAAAAACAGGGGGGGGGGGTCTGCCCCCTGCTGCCTGGCAGCACCTGCCAGGCAGCAGGGGGCAGTCATGTACACAGTTTTTTTGTATATTCTAACCTGAAGCGTCTCCATCACCATGGGAACGCCTCTGTGTTAGAATATACTGTCGGAAATGAGTTTCACGATGTAGCTCATATCCGACAGTATATTCTAACATAGAGGCGTTCCCATGGTGATGGGGACGCTACAAGTTAAAATATACCATTGGATTGGAGAAAACTCCAATCCGATGGTATAACAGAACTCCAGACTTTACATTGAAAGTCAATGGGGACGGATCCGTTTGAAATGGCACCATATTGTGTCAACTTCAAACGGATCCGTCCCTATTGACTTGCATTGTAATTCAGGACGGATCCGTTTGGCTCCGCACGGCCAGGCGGACGCCAAAACGACTTTTTTTTCATGTCCGTGGATCCTCCAAAAATCAAGGAAGACCCACGGACGAAAAAACGGTCACGGATCACGGACCCACGGACCCAGTTTTTGCGGGCCGTGAAAAAAAACTGTCGTGTGCATGAGGCCTTAGAAGTATTATAATATAGCATTCCATTCATTGGCAGCAAGCAGAGACTTAGGCCTCATGCACACGACCATGCTGTTTTTTTGCGGACCGCAAACCGCAGATCCGCAAAAAACTGAAGCCACCTGTGTGCCTTCCGCAATTTGCAGGATGGAACAGGCGGCCCATTATAGACATGCCTATTCTTGTCCGCAAAACGGACAAGAATAGGACATGCTTTGTTTTTTTTTGCGGGACCTTGGAACGGAGCAACAGATGCGGACAGCACACGGAGTGCTGTCCGCATCTTTTGCGGCCTCATTGAAGTGAATGGGTCCACACCCGAGCCGCAAAAACTGCGGCTCGGATGCCGACCCGAAAAACGGTCGTGTGCATGAGGCCTTAGGCTAACATACACAAGACAATGTAAAAATATGTCAGTTAAAAACGGATAAACTGTCTATTTTTAACAAACAGTTTTTCACTGATGCCTTTCTGAGAAATGGACTGACCATCACAAAAACTTCTGTGTGAATAACCCCATAGACGTGTGATGGCCATAAAAATGTGCATGTAGCCTTAGCAAACTGTGAGGAATAAACACAAAAACTAAATCAAGATATTGCAGACCATTTCTTAAATATACCGTAATTAATAAGATTTGGCTGCTAACACAAGGAAATATGTTTAATACATTTTGCAACATATTAGCAGTTTTATTCCAATATGATATCATTACTGATGCATTCCAACACTTCTCTAAATTTGCCTGGGGCTGCGGACCCCATTCTTTGATACCAAAACTTATTACTGTAAGTAACAGAAAATGCTGACATTTCTGGAGGCCGTCTCAGAATTAATTTTTGTCCAAGTGTTACAAGACCATTAGTGTTACAATCAGCATCACACCCGTCATAAATGTTTCCATGGAAGAGACAGAGTAAATCCCAGCTTCTCATTATAACACATACGAGGAAGCCTCACATCTGCTGCACATGTAGCAAACATTATCAAGTATAATAAACCATAATGCACACCATGAAACACTAATTATTTCACGGCGATATTGTCTTGGAAAGTAATGTGTGCAATGCTTTATTACTGGAAAGGGGCTCCGCACGTGACATTTACTACACAGGCGCCTACAGATAATTATTGGACTATAATGAGGTTTTGAGTAAATGTAAAGAAATGTGAAAAGGATGAGGCCAAACCATGCAAAATGTCACCCCACAAACAACAGAGAAAATGTAGAATATTATTAAAGGGTTTCTGTCATGGGAAAAATCGTTATGTAGCAGACTGACAATAGCGATGTGCGAATGTCAGCAGAACATAACAGTGGGCCTAATAGCGCCCTGCCTGCCGCCGTTCTCTTAAAAAACAGACTTTTATAATATGCTAATGACGCCTCTAGGTGCTATGAGGGCGTTGCTGCAGCACCTAGAGGATCGGTCTACTCGCCTTTTGGCACGCCCACTTCCACTTGATTGACGTCCTTCTCCGCATCGTCCTCATAATCCCGCGCCTGCGCCGTCCGTTTAGTATTCAGTCAAGCAGCCAAGCGTCCTTCACTTACTGCGCCTGCACCGAATACTAAACGGACGGCGACGTTGACTGAAATAACCACTCGTTACAACCGATGTATGCAGCAAAGCATTTGTGAAGCCACAACACGCACAACCTTGAGGCGGATGGTCTACAACAGCAGAAGACCCCACCGGGTACCACTCATCTCCGTTACAAATAGGAAAAAGAGGCTACAATTTGCACGAGCTCACCAAAATTGGACTGTTGAAGACTGGAAAAATGTTGCCTGGTCTGATGAGTCTCGATTTCTGTTGAGACATTCAAATGGTAGAGTCCGAATTTGGCGTAAACAGAATGAGAACATGTATCCATCATGCCTTGTTACCACTGTGCAGGCTGCTGGTGGTGGTGTAATGGTGTGGGGGATGTTTTCTGGGCACACTTTAGGCCCCTTAGTGCCAATTGGCCATCGTTTAAATGCCACGGGCTACCTGAGCATTGTTTCTGACCATGTCCATCCCTTCATGTCCACCATGTACCCATCCTCTGATGGCTACTTCCAGCAGGATAATGCACCATGTCACAAAGCTCGAATCATTTCAAATTGGTTTCTTGAACATGACAATGAGTTCACTGGACTAAAATGGCCCCACAGTCACCAGATCTCAACCCAATAGAGCATCTTTGGGATGTGGTAGAACGGGAGCTTCGTGCCCTGGATGTGCATCCCTCAAATCTCCATCAACTGCAAGATGCTATCCTATCAATATGGGCCAACATTTCTAAAGAATGCTATCAGCACCTTGTTGAATCAATGCCACGTAGAATTAAGGCAGTTCTGAAGGCAAAAGGGGGTCCAACACCGTATTAGTATGGTGTTCCTAATAATTCTTTAGGTGAGTGTATATATAATACAGATAGTTAGTGGGAGAAAGTCAGTGTAGGTTAGATCCTGATACAGTGTAACTGTTTCAGTGCAGGGTGTTAGGTAGTGTGATAGGTTCTGCTGTCCATAAATACATGCTACAGACATAGGGCCAGATTTATCTTTAGTGTTGAGCGTGAATATTCAAATAGCTAATTTTTTAATCGAATATCAGCACTTCGCTAATTCGCGAATATTTTGAATATAGCACTATAAATTTGCAATTTCGAATATTCTTTTTTTTTTTTTTATTGTTATATTTTTTTCTTTCCCACTTTCCAAAAGTAGTTCTTACCTGTCCTGAGGGTTCCTGGCTTCCTGGCTGCTCCAGTCAGTGCCCGTTGCCGCTTCTGCCGACTTCCGTGCTCAAGGAGCGTCCCCATCACCATGGGAACGTCTCCATACTAGACTGTACTGTCGGATGTGAGAATTAAGTTGAAATCTCAATTCGATTAATATAACGTGAATTAATCTAATTGCGATTTCAATTTAGCACTGCTATATTCCATATTCGTTAACTTCGTTAATTCTAGCAAGCTGACCCATTAGAAACACAGCTCTAAGTTGAAATGGCAATTCGATTAATTCAAGTTATATTAATCGAATTGCGATTTCAACTTAGAGCTGGTTTACTATGGTTGGCTTGGTAGAATTAGCGAAGATGACGCTTGACGAATATGACGAATGTATTCGTCATATTCCTCAAAACGAAGATAACAAAGTATTCTCCATCTTTGTTTTAGCTCCATATTCGTCAACTTCGCTAATGCTAGCAATCAAATAGGAAAGTTGACTAGAGACAGCTAAGTTTTTAATTCGCTATGCGATAATATTACTTTGCTTTTTTTTTTATAAATAAAATAATTATAATACTTGATAATTATTATAATTATTCTATTTATTTAAAAAAAGCTAAGTAATATAATCGCATAGCGAATTAAACACAGCTGTCTCTATAGTCAACTTTCCTACTTGATTGTTAGAATTAGCAAAATTGATGAATATGGAGCTAAAACGAAGATGGAGAATACTTCGTTATCTTCGTTTTGAGGAATATGACGAATACACGAATGTCATGACGGACAGGATACAAGATACACAGAAAATAAACAAACAAGTGTCTAGGCAAGAATCTGGGTATAAAGGTCACCTCCTGACAAATCCCTACCAGCTTTCCCTAGACTTCTATGCCCACGTTTAGACCCTGAAGGTGGGAATAACGTGTCCTCGTGCCTGGGCTGAAGATACCCTAAAATCCCTAAGATGGTGAAAGAGGGAAATAGGCAGCCTGCTCCCTCAGAACCTGGAGGGGCAGACGTCTCTCTAACAGCCTAGACAGACAACCACAAGAAAACAAAATCCAACTTATCTTAGCTGAGCAGGAACAGCAAATCCATCCTTCCTTCCTCTGAGCCAGACAGAAGCTATAACCCGCACAGGACACTGGGAGTGGGCGCAATTTTAACTCAAACCAACGACCACACCCAGTGCACCTGAAGGGAGGCGGATACAGCTCAGCTCCAAAACAAAACAAAAAGGCTACACACTTGCTGCTAATCTGGCAGACCTCCGCACATAGCCTGAGCAGGGCATGACAATTCGTCATCTTCGCTAATTCTAGATATCAAACCAATAGGAAAGTTGCCTTAAGTTAAAATCGCAATACGCGATTATTTAAATCGCATATTAATCGCGATAACTAGAATAATGACGAATATTCGATTTCGACGAATATGAGACGAATATTCAAGCGAATATTTGCGAATTTCGTCAAAATCGAATATGGCACCTCCCGCTCATCACTATTTATCATTAGCTAAAGTCAAATTGATGGCGTCAAAAAGTCGCAATATTTTGCGCAATCGGTAAAACTGCGCAAAAATGTGCAAATTTTTTGGGGCTCTGCTATGCTATGCTCGCCAGTTTTCTGAAAGTGCAGTGAAAGTGGGCGTGTTTTCTTATGTAAATTAATCTCTAGACAGATTTACTATTGCGACAATTCAAAAAAGTTTTACAATTTCACGCCAGTGAGGACCATGCTTATGTTGGGAACATTATATATTTGTCCCGCGCTTATTACATTAGCATCAAAGAGAAGACTCTTTTTAACTTTTTTTTATCTTTTTACCTTTAAAAATGTTGCATTTTATTCAAAATGTTCATCAAAACAAATTCATTTGTTTTCATTATTTTACTTGAATTAATAATGTGCCCCACAGACCACTGACATGGACGCATTCTCTTCAATGGATCCGCAGTCCGGGAAATGCGGTGCAGAGCGGAAGCACTACAGAGTTGGAGCTGGTTTTTCTATCCATTCCTCTCCACCCACCCAGAAAAAAATGCCTTGCACTATTTTTTATCAGTGTGGACAATCGGATGGGTATCGCAGACCACATTTAAAGTGAATGGGTCCTATATCCGCATGCGGCGGTCCCACGAACAGATGACACAACGGATGTTAAAAAGGGACACACATAAAAAGACTAAAAAAATACACTTCACGTTAAAATATTACACAATACACACTAAAGGGTCCATTCACACGTCAGTATTTTTCTATATCCCGAATTCCGGTCCGTTTTTTGGGGATCCGTTGTTCCTGAAAATGTTTCCGTATGTCATCCGTTTTTTTGGGGATCCATTGACTTTGTATTGTACCAGGATCCGATTTTGCGGATAATAATAGGACAAGTTTTATATTTTTTCAGACAAGCGGAACGGAACAACGGAAATGGACAGCACTCATTGTGCTGTCCGATTTTTTTCAGGACCCATTGAAAATGAATGGGTACGCAACTGGTCCAGATCTGTTCCGCAAAAAAACAGAACAGATCTGGAAAGAAACAACGGACGTGTGAATGGACCCTTATTCCCTTTTTTTTATACCTTTTCAACTAATAATTTTTTTTCTTCTTCTGTGAAATTCTTCTTTTTCCTTCTTTTTTCATCAGATTTGTCTGGTAACATATTTTCAGGTGAATCTATATTTTGTAATTCTTCTGAATCAGATAATGATCTAGAATTGTTTGCAGGTGGATTACTTTGGCTGGAAGATGCTGGTATTTCTTGAGATGGATCAGTATTTAAATGTCTGCATTGCTGAGGACCATCATTTTGTAGAAGAATCTGTCATCGTAGATGGGTCCATGTTTACCATGAACTCTTAGGTACAACTGATAATGTAGCAAATCTTGTGACTTTTCTGTTAGAAACCTATAAACGTGCGACTTTTTATCGATAACATATGCAAACGTGAGACTATTTTTAATAGAACGTGCAACTTTTTCGTATAGACGTGCGACTTTTGTAAAGCCACTTACTGAAGGATGAACTGCTACCGACAAACCACATTTATCACAGTATTAAAGGACCGTTAATAAATCTGATTAAGCCAAAAGTGACTTCGGACGTACTGTACGTAAAAGTGGAGTAAGATGTAAGTGTGATGATAAGTGTGGCCCATAGCGCTGTGATGTCACAACAATGCTTAGTGCACCAATCAGTAATATGTAGTCAGAACTTCTAAAATGTGAAGTTTCGCGTATTGCGCCAAAATAGGCGCATCATTCATTGCCAATTAGCGCAATCGCGAATATATTGGAGCACTCTGTCTGCATATAAAGCTATTGTGATGTTCTGCCGTGCCGACCATTTTCTCCAGTCTCAGGAAACTTCTAGCAGCTTGGAAAATGTAGCAAAAGTGACCCACGCCGGTATTGCACGCGCTTTACGCAAATAATACATTGCCGATTTTCGCAATCAAGAGAATAACAGTGAATTCTCGAATTTGCGAATATATGACAAATATTCTACAAAATATTTGTGAAATATTGCAAATTTGAATATTGCGCCAGCCGCTCATCACTATTATACTCTGTGTTACAAAAGGCTGATTGTCACATAACTGATAAGGCTGTAAAATGTGCCTTCAATAAAGGTATAACCTGGGCATCTCCTGTATATAATTATATATGTACAGCTGGTATAACCTGGGCATCTCCTGTATATAATTATATATGTACAGCTGGTATAAGTTATACATCTTCCTGTATATAGTGATATGGAGCATGCTGGTATAACCTGGGCATCTCCTGTATATAATTATATATGTACAGCTGGTATAACCTGGGCATCTCCTGTATATAATTATATATGTACAGCTGGTATAAGTTATACATCTTCCTGTATATAGTGATATGGACCATGCTGGTATAACCTGGGTATCTTCTGTATATAATGATATATGTACAGCAGGTATAAGTTATACATCTCCTTGTTTATAGTGATATGGGCCATGCTGGTATAACCTGGGCATCTCCTGTGTATAATTATATTTGTACAGCCGGTATAAGTTATACATCTTCTTGTATATAGTGATATGGACCATGCTGGTATAACCTGGGTATCTTCTGTATATAATGATATATGTACAGCTGGTATAAGTTATACATCTTCTTGTTTATAGTGATATGGGCCATGCTGGTATAACCTGGGTATCTCCTATATATAATTATATATGTACAGCTGGTATAAGTTATACATCTTCTTGTTTATAGTGATATGGGCCATGCTGGTATAACCTGGGTATCTCCTGTATATAATTATATATGTACAGCTGGTATAAGTTATACATCTTCCTGTATATAGTGATATGGACCATGCTGGTATAACCTGGGCAACTCCTGTATATAGTGATATGGACCATGCTGGTATAACCTGGGCATCTCCTGTATATAATGATATATGTACAGCAGGTATAAGTTATACATCTCCTTGTTTATAGTGATATGGGCCATGCTGGTATAACCTGGGTATCTCCTGTGTATAATTATATTTGTACAGCCGGTATAAGTTATACATCTTCTTGTATATAGTGATATGGACCATGCTGGTATAACCTGGGCATCTCCTGTATATAATTATATATGTACAGCTGGTATAACCTGGGCATCTCCTGTATATAATTATATATGTACAGCTGGTATAAGTTATACATCTTCTTGTATATAGTGATATGGAGCATGCTGGTATAACCTGGGCATCTCCTGTATATAATTATATATGTACAGCTGGTATAACCTGGGCATCGCCTGTATATAATTATATATGTACAGCTGGTATAAGTTATACATCTTCTTGTATATAGTGATATGGAGCATGCTGGTATAACCTGGGCATCTCCAGTATATAATTATATATGTACAGCTGGTCTAAGTTATACATCTCCTTGTTTATAGTGATATGGACCATGCTGGTATAACCTGGGTATCTCCTGTATATAATTATATATGTACAGCTGGTATAAGTTATACATCTTCTTGTATATAGTGATATGGACCATGCTGGTATAACCTGGGCATCTCCTGTATATAATTATATATGTACAGCTGGTATAAGTTATACATCTCCTTGTATATAGTGATATGGACCATGCTGGTATAACCCGGGCATCTCCTGTATATAATTCTATATGTACAGCTGGTATAACCTGGGTATCTCCTGTATATAGTTATATATGTACAGCTGGTATAACCTGGGCATCTCCTGTATATAATTATATATGTACAGCTGGTATAACCTGGGCATCTCCTGTATATAATTATATATGTACAGCTGGTATAACCTGGGCATCTCCTGTATATAATTATATATGTACAGCTGGTATAACCTGGGTATCTCCTGTATATAGTTATATATGTACAGCTGGTATAACCTGGGCATCTCCTGTATATAATTCTATATGTACAGCTGGTATAACCTGGGTATCTCCTGTATATAGTTATATATGTACAGCTGGTATAACCTGGGCATCTCCTGTATATAATTATATATGTACAGCTGGTATAACCCGGGCACTTTTTGCCTTGATCCGGGATGTTGTAGGTGTAGAACTGTTTGGTGCTATAATGTTCTTTTTGACCTCATACAGAACATATTTCAGACGTGGTCTATTAGACAGTCAGCACAATGTCTGATGTACGGCGGGCGTTCACCTCGGTGCACAGGATAAATAACGTCAACTTTTCGCGGTCATAAGGAAACATAAAGCGGCAGCAAAATAATGTGAGAATGAATAAAATATGAGTTATTATCCACTTCTGCGGGGGAGGGGCGTTGATTTATTTTCTTTTTTTCTCCTTGAATCCTCTTTTTGTTCACGCTTCACATTATCATAAATCATTTTCTCTTCCCTCCAGTCGCATTGTTTTATATAAAAGGTGGCGATTCCGCAGCGCGTCTTCAGGTGAACGCCCGCCTGCGCCAGAGAAGCGGGAGCAGAACTTCAAAGTCCCTTTTAAAAAAAATTGTCAGCCGTAATTGTGTCTCGCTAATTTTCTCCTTCTCTTCTCGCTCTTCCATTCTTTACCGTCCTGACTGGATTGGAATGATTTTACAAGTAGGACGCCATTGATCTGTTTAATGTAAGCGGCTGACGCCCGTCCCTCCAGCCTCCCCCTCCATGTGCTCCACAATCTCCGGGCAGCCAATTGGCAAATTTGAGAAATTGTATCACAAAGGGGGAATTCTGTCACTCGGGAATTTATAAGGTATAATCCTCCTTCGGACTGTCACGGTGGCCATATTGGTTGTCACACAGCTTTCTGCATAGAAATTGCCAGTAGATGTAGCTTTCTAGCTATTGCTTTCCATAAAGAGGACACGTCCCCTCTTCTGACACGTCTGTTTTAGTATCTACATGAAATACCAATTCTGGAGAATCTATTCTTATGAAACTATGTTGTGCCGATCCTCAAATATTCCTACTGGAAATTTGTAAATTTAAAAGTTTTGAACAGTTTGTAAGAAAGGTCCAACTGGGTGTTACAAGTTGGGGATGTGTCCTTCACATTGTAACATTGGCAGCACTGACTGGATACTGTGCAGGGACACAACAGACGGATGGAAACTCATTCATAAACTTCTAGTAGGAATAATAAACAAATGGCAGAACATGAGGTAATATAAATAGATGCTACAAAGTTTTTATTACAGGGGGAATACAAGTAGTTACTTAAAAAGACATGTCAGGAGAGGAAAGAGCAACTCCTGATATACTGATTCAAAGTCACTGTTCACTTTGTGCCATGATTTTGCCTAATCTTTCTATCGAAATCTCCATTCACTGTGTGTCTGTGAAAATGTGAATTATTGCACTAAATATTTCTACCACTAGGTGGCACTTTTGGACATTGTTCAGGTTGTTTTGTACTTCCTGTTGCTCATAGATGTGCGCCTTTTTAATAGTGCGCCCTGTGGTCGGACAGGGTACTGCATATAGTTTGTTTAAAGGGAACCTGTCACCGGGATTTTGGATATAGAGCTGAGGACATGGGTTGCTAGATGGCCGCTAGCACATCCGCAATATCCAGTCCCCATAGCTCTGTGTGCTTTTATTAGGGGGAAAAAAACTATTTGATACATATGCAAATTAACCTGAGATGAGTCCTGTCCCTGACTCATCTCATGTACAGGACTCATCTCAGGGTAATTTGCATATGTATCAAATAGGTTTTTTTCCACAATAAAAGCACACAGAGCTATGGGGACTGGGTATTGCGGATGTGCTAGCGGCCATCTAGCAACCCATGTTCTCAGCTCTACACACAAAATCCTGGTGACAGGTTCCCTTTAAGTCTTGTATATAGTTTTTGGAAGTAATGTACATTACAGAAGAAATATTTTATAGCTACATTGTTGCAAAAAGAAAAAGAAATACCAATCCCCCCTTAGACAAGGATGATGTAGATGTGGAGAGGTGAGAAATGTTGAGTGTAACCTGTAGATTTTGAGCCTTCTTCTGCTGCTTTTCGTAAATGTACAGTTTCTCCCACCATGTCTGCTGAGGGTTGAATCCCTTTCTGATATGATGTCAGAGCTGCGCTGTGTGACTTCAGCCAATGTTTCCCTGCTGCTCCTTCTCCCCTCTCGCAGCATTCAGAAGCTGCAGCTGCGCCCTCCTCCTCTCCTCCTGTTCAGTCTCGTATTTGCTATGTTACACTAGATGAACTTTTTGGCGATTGAGGAGGTTTGGCGACATTTGCAGAGACTCTGCGGGTGGGGAAAGGAAAACTTAAGGCTGCTGGAGAGTGATTGAGATGATGCAGCGGCCTATAGCCAGCGTCTGGGGTATCTCTTGCCCCTTAGGAGGTTTCTACGAAATATTCTCTCTTATAGATCAAGTAATCGTGACGCCAGTTGCAGTTAAGCAACGAGGACATGGAGTCCCCTTTGTAGATGGTAATGTTGGCACGCAGGTGTCGGATTGCAAGAGTGGTGCAGGGAGGGCCTACAATGTCTCTGTAGATGTTATGTACACATGTCATGGTGCTCCTACCTGGATATCCTTGGATCCCAGATGTGATGTACAGTAGTTCGAAGCAGTGCAAAAGGGATGAATAACTTGGATGATGAAGGAATAATTGAGTCCAGACTTGTAGTAATGCAGAACACAGCATAAAACCTTAATCCAAACAGTTTCCAAATGGGATCTTGGTCATCAGCAGGTATTGGCTTATTCTGGCAGGCAAACACATCTGCAACAATCTCAGCTCTGCTATATCTGCTATGCTGGCTGGGGTAAATAGGAACTTTCCCCTCTTTTGCTGGAACTTAGCGGTCTGTAGTCTGTCTCTTACTTTAACTTTATCTTTAGTCCTAGGAACTTCTTCCTGCTTCAAGCTCACTTTAGCTTGGCTATAGGCAATGCAAGCCCAGGAGGGGACATACAACCATGTAGACTTTACAGGCAGTGCTCTGCTGGCCGACACACCACCTTCCCGTAGGAAGGGTAAGCTAGACTCCGCACACAACCTGTCCCCATGGAGGGGAAGGCTGGACTGACCTTTCACTAACCCCTCCCTCTCTAGAGAGGGCTGGAAGAGAACTAGAAGTTTCCTCTCCAGGGAAACTAACGCTGCACAGATTGCCGCCACCTGCTGGTGAACCAGACACATTACATGTTAACATTAGTTTATAAGGAAATTCATATACACACATTGCAGGAAATGGAAAGAAATATAAGAGATAACACATAATGCACCAACCAAGATAGTTGGGGTACAAAACAGGTGGTAATGCCACTCTGGGTCATTACAATGACACTGCCTCTTAAAAAGATAATTTATAAATCTTTCTGTATTCACCTGATCTGATGATCTAGTAACACAGCTGAAGCCCATTCAGGTATGATGCAGTGAAATAACCCCTTTAATGCTCACTTTGGCGCGATCAGTTATTTTGCATTGTCAGCTTCTAAAAAAAAAGCCTAAAAGAATAAGTAGGACAGATGTTAGGACAAAAAGCTGTCTGCTGCCATCATGATGGAAGAAGCCTCATGGACGAGAGGCAGAAAATTCTGCTGCATAATTTAACAGAGGAGGAGAGCACCTGTCCTGCGTGGGGTTCTTCTCTCTACGGATAATTAGTGCTGCTGTGTACATTGCTTGCACTCGCCCGTGGCACCCCCCCCCCTTCCCCGTATCTGCAAACACAATCTGTGGAACAGGTGCAGCCCTTGCAAGTTTTTGTTGATGCAGTGATCTAAAGCCCTTGTGAGGTCCCATGGGGCTCATCTCATCTTTACAGTGTTCTGCATAGGTATTTATCAAATCAAGCAGACAGCAGCGCTACAGCCTTGAACGAAACTGAGTCCGATTAAATCTACAAAATGTGTATTATCTATACTGCCAAGCTCTATGAAATACAAATACAAGAAACAAAAAATAATAATAATCATATAAACCAGAGGGGTAAAATGTTATAGGAGAGAAATGATTCATACGTTTTAAAGTTTTATTTTTATTATTTTGCAATTGTTTTTAGTAATCATTGATTTATTTGAATGCATTTTTTTTATTTTTTTATTTACTATTCCGATATATTTATATGTTGACATACATCATTACACATATTCGTTATTCATATTATGCTCTTATATTTTCTCAAAAAATATTTCACATAAACCTAGAAATGAATAGGAAATCTAGTTGCCCTCATGGGTTATCACTCTGCACCATTTTCTGCATGATCCTCGCAGTCTTGCTGATCTCTTCCATTTTAAGCTGGAGGTTTTCTGTGGGGATGGGGCTTAACAAAGGAGTAGGGATTAACAGAAGAGAGCTGCTTAACTATATTATGTCCTTCTGCAGACAAGGCAGAGGGTGGGAGGCTCCTGCTGCAGCTAGTTGTCTCACAGCCAGACATATAGCAGGGAGGAGGAGGAGGAGGAGGAGGCGGAGGAGGAGGAGGAGAAGGAGGCGGAGGAGGAGGAGGATTTCCTGGGACACAGAGGGATGATAGATAATAACAGTAGATAGATAGACAGATAGTAGTGTTGGGCGAGCATGCTCGGCCGAACACCAGTTCGGCTCGAGCATCGCTATGCTTGGCACATCGCGGAGTTCAGCCAAACACTGTGTGTGCTCGAGTCAGTGTATTTAATCCCTTCCCGACCTATGACGTACTACTGCATCATGGGAACCACTGCGTTCCCGCAATTTGACGTAATAGTACTTCATGGTGATCGCAAGGGCATCTGAGCGGTGCACGCGCGATCACTACAGTGACCTGAGCTGGTCCTTGGGAAATTTTCCGAAACATTTCAAGATTTGCTTCCAAACTTCTAAGCCTTATAACGTTCCCAAAAAATAAAATGTCATTTTCAAAATGATCGAAACATGAAGTAGACATATGGGGAATGTAAAGTAATTACTATTTTTAGAGGTATTACTATCTATTATAAAAGTAGAGAAATATAATTTTTTAAATTTGCTAATTTTGCCAAATTTTTGGTAAATTTGGTATTTTTTATTAATAAAAATGATTTATTTTTTACTCATTTTTACCACTGTCATGAGGTACGATATGTGACGAGAAAACAATTTCAGAATGGCCTGTATAAGTAAAAGCGTTTTAAAGTTATTACCACATAAAGTGACACTGGTCATATTTGCAAAAAATGGCCTTGGGCAGGAAGGTGAAAACAGGCCCGGGGTTGAAGGGGTTAAATGTAAATTAGCATCTATTTCTGAAAAGTTTCTGCTGGGATTTGAACTCCCAACCCTTTGTACATTAGAGGCAAGGACCTCATTCACTCAGCTATAAAGCTGATGGCTAAACTGTGTCAGAAAAACCTCATAGTAGTTTCTGATGTAGTGAGTATTCCTATTCAACAGAAAACTTATTTTATATTTCTGTGCAGGTAGCGATTAACATCCTTGCCTCTAATGTACAAGGTTGGGAGTTCGAATCCTGGCAGAAACATTTATATATATATGTAAGTTTTTAGCCATAATATATTTACATATATTATATTATATATTTAGAATATATAATATATGTAAATATATTATGGCTAAAAACATCAGTAGTAGTTTCCCACATATTATGCATTCATATATTAGAAGTATGATTTTATCTATATATATATATATATATATATATATATTTATTTTTAGTAATTACACATTTATTTTGTGCCATACATTTTTTACAATCACAAAAAAATATAAAATATATAAATTGAATCTATATTTATAAAATGTTTCTGCCAGGATTCAAACTCCCAACCTTATACATTAGAGGCAAGGATGTTACCCGCTACACTATAGAGCTACATGGTAACCTGCACAGAAATATAAAATAAGTCTTCTGCTGAATAGGATTACTTACTACATCAGAAACTACTGTGAGGTTTTTCGAACACAGTTAAGCCTTCAGCTTTATGGCTGGATATAGTGGATAAGGTCCTTGCCTCTAATGTACAATGTTGGGAGTTCAAATCCCAGCAGAAACTTTTCAGAAATTTGATTTAAATACACTGGGTGTCCCCAAGCACTGACTCCATATATGGATATAGCTATATATGGAGTCAGAGCAAGGACTCCTAAGCTGAACTAGAGTCCTGACACCCTCCCCTCTTCAGAGCAGGGGGATCCTGGGCTTCTCCCATTGACTTCCATTGTGCTTGGGTGCTCGGTAGAACATCTGAGCATCGGGAAGTGTTCGAGCACATGAGCACTTTGGTGCTCGCCCAACACCATTAAATCGATAGATAGAAATATGGACCAAATAAGAGGGGAGATGCTAACATAACTTGAGAGAAATTAAGACATTTAAGCCCACTACTCCTTGGGACCACTACAGAAACACCCAGGATATGCTCTAAATTCACCCACTGCACTCTGCGGTTTGTGTCCTGACGATTCCCGGCATTCTAAGCCGAATCAGACGGCCAGATCTCCGTGCCACAGATGTAAAAGTAGCCTAAACAGACTGAAAACTGAGGAGCGTTGTAGAAACTATATCAGAGTTGTTGTTTATATATATATATATATATTTGTGTAAGGGGCTTACGGTAGTACAGTGAAGAGCCCTGGGAAAGCAGGGAATGAGTGCAGTCGGTTGGGGTGTGCCGAAACCGAGGATGAGGTAGGCCTGAGAAAGAAGAGGGCCTACCCAAGGAAAAGATATGGAAGAAATGAGTTGTAAATGAGTGGAGTGGTGGGAGGGTCAAAAGCTCAGACCTCAATGATGCAGGAGCCAGGTAAGGGGAGTGCCCTAAATAGGCTGGAGGCGGACCTCAGCCCCTCCCACAAATCCAGGCAATCTGCCTTAATACATATATATATAGATAGAAGCATGGAAGCAAAAAAAAAAAAAAAAAACACAATAAAAATAAAATTTAAAAACATTAATATAAAACTTGATTTTGATGATAATGCTCTGAGGAGCCCCTTTAATTAACCAACAAGCAAAACAAATATGAATTGGAAAATTATTTTCTTGTTTTTGTAAAGAAATAACAATCCACATAGTAACATCACAGGGGACTAGGAATCAATGCATGCACGTCCCCCAGTCCTCCAGAGCGGAAGACCCCCCCTCCCCCAATCCCATGACCTAATAAAGCATAGGGAGACGAATTGTACAACGATTACAATCCATTTAAAATACAATTACCGTATACAGTCAAAGCCCAGATTACTCTGACACCCCTCCCCCCACACCCCCGATAATTCATGGAGATAGGATATGATTTAAGATGAACTAATACCTTATAATAATATAACCGGCCCCAGCGGGACACGTGCTCCACAGATTTTAATTTCGATGTTAATATCCCAAGACTTGAGACGTGTTTGCAAATAATTAAGCTTACTCCTCGAGAGTCGGTGTTATGTGCGTTTTGCAGCAGAGTCAATTTGTCAGGCGTGTGGCATCAAGCCTTGTCTACAATGTAATTGATAGGAAAGAAGATTTTATTGTTTATTCTATAGTTATAACCAAAGTAATAATGGCTTGTAATTTACTGTAGAGCGCAATGACCCTCACAGATGTAGCAGGGTCGAGTTTGTGGTTTGACACAACTCAAGGTGTCAGTGATACTATGTGCACTTTATGGAGAATGTTCAGAAACTATCAGAAACGCTTCCCTTTAATACAAACTTGTAGATCAATGAAATAGCACCCCCCCCCCTAAAAAAAATAGGCTGTTGATAAGTCAGTTCATTCTCCTCCATGAAGTCTGCTTCATTCCGGGGTACAGCGATAGCATTAACATCCAGGCCCTGGTTGCTAATGGTGTCCAAAGACCCCTCTGCTACATTGGTTACTAATAAAATGAAATAAAATACAATGTAACTAAACTAATAACACACAAACAGGTACTGCTCATTCTATTACTAAGCACATGGGGTAATAAAAAAAAGCCCCCAACCATGATGCCCATTCCAGTTGGGATGAGGTTTTGGCGTTGCAGTGTTTTTTTCCTTTATTTCATTGTATATTTTTGCTAAAAATTCCACTTTTGTCTTATCCGTCCATAGAACATTTCCTGAGAAACATTGTGCACTATCAGGTGGTGTCAGGCAAACTTGGAGAGCGGTGGACTCCTTCAAGGTGGTCTTCCATGGACTGCTTTAACATACCCAACTTTTTGGAAGAACAAAGAGGGACACATGGTTCATTGTGTGAAAGTCCACACAATAGCACAAAAATGATCTGAATATAGAAATTTCTAAAAGCCACATTGCATCAAATAATGAAATAATATATAAGACGCCTCCAATACACAGAGATTAACCAGACAAATGCCTTCTTGATCAATAATGTAAATGTAACATTGCAAATCTATACCTCAGATCAAAAAGATGGAGAAAAGTGGGACAGAGGGACTTGGGTCCAAAATAGGGACTGTCCCTCAAAAGAGGGAGGTCTGCTTTAATTATTTAAAGGGGTTCTCTGGGATTTTAATATTGATGACCTATTCTCAGGATAGGTCATCAATATCAGACACCCACTGAGGGTGAGGACACTGCGCTCGCAGGGGCCATGTGCCGTGTCCCGTCTCTCTTCCTGCTGCTGCTCTGCCATAAACAGCAGCAGTGAGCAGGAGGAGAGATGGGAAACAGCAGCGTCCTCATACAGCTGATCGGCGGAGGTGCGGAAGTCGGACCCCCGCCGATCTAAAATTGATGATCTATCAATATCAGACCCGGAGAACCCCTTTAACTGTGACTCCTGGCATGAAGATTATCGGGGTCGGTGCTTATTAGGGGAAACCTGACTCTTAGAGGGCCCCTATTGCCTGCTTGTTAGGGGTACTCGATAGGTAAACGCAGTCTCCCAAAAGTCCTGTTTTTTGCAGGATTGTCCTACACAAAATCTGCACAAAGGTGGGTGGTCCTGGGACATTTGTGGGCATTCCTGGGTGGACAAGGGCTTAAAAGTGTCCTGTGAATGGGGATGTAAATTCTATAAATTTCCCCCATTGGACCTATGCACTTGCAGGGTTGTCAAAAGTGGTGGAAATTGTGCCACATTTAGCCCCAATGTTGTCAGGAAGTTGGCACAACTCGCTGGGCATGCACAAGCAGGGCATCTCAGTCCAGCACCCCCCCCCCCCCCCCCCCCAGGAAAGACTAGAAGTTCAGGATTCTGGAAAAGCCGGGTGACAACCACACTGGAAGCTCTGGTGGCAGCTCTGTTTCTGTTGTTGTCACCCAGCGGCCATTTTTCAGAGTCTGAGAAAGCCGGGTGACACCACAACCTTTCCGCACATCTTCTCTTCGTCCGCCTTTTGACAATGTAAGCGCCGATCGTGGATTCTGGCGGTGTGGTTCCTGCGAGATGTGCCTTCCTAAATTACCAGTAATTACTGTCCTCTGTGTTCATTCTGTTTTTGATGCGTTGAATCTATGACTTTGACGCGGTTCTTCGTGTTTTCTGCCGCCGTTTCTTCGCCTTGACAGCATTGTCTGAGAAGAAAGGCTGGAAGCCGCTGCTGTCGCCGTACGCGTGTGCTTGTCACCGGGAGATCTTTTCTTTGGTGTTTGCAAAGTGTCGCGTCTCTCGTAACAATGTCATGAGTTGTTTGAAGCGAAGGAGCTGCCGGTGCCCTTCAGATTTTGCGCCGCTGCCTCCGGAATCTGCATGGCAGGCGTTTTGCTTCAGTTTACTGGGCCTTCGTCTGCTGGAGCCAGGACATCTGTATTTCCGAGGCCCATTGGGTCTATTAGTCCCTATTCTGCAGAATAAATCATTCGTGAACCACAGCTGCGCAGTAAATGGGGTGAGCAGGCAGGGAGCTGCCGCCACTTCACACGCAGAGGTTGCGATTTTGCTTCCAGCGCATTTTTCATCCAGCGACCCGACCCACTTTATAGACAGGGAGAAACCTTTCATGTTTTACTGTGTCGCAGGCACAATGGCAAATACTGAGCATAGCAGATATTACAGCACCTATAATATCCGCTACGCTCATTATGCTGGGAGTTGTAGTTCGTCAACAGATGAGGTGCCAGAGAGCTATTGACGACACCTGCAAGCTGTCAAGAGATGATGGGAGTTGTAGGTTCGCAGTGGTTTAAGGTGTCACTATTTGAGAGCCACTGTTATTACACAATTATATTACTCTAATATTGGCTATGCTCATCATGTCGGGAGTTGTAATTATACAGCAGTTGGGGTGCCACTGTTATATAATAATCTAAAAAGTGGCCCCAATTATTAGCACCCCCAACTGCTGTGTAACTACAACTCCCAGCATAATGAGCATAGCCAATATTACACTATTAGACTGCTGCTGTGTAACCCAACTGTGTAAAACTACAACTCCCAGCATAATGAGCATAGCCAATATTCGACTGTTAAAGCATGCTATAATATTGGCCCCCAAACAGTGGCACCCCCAGGTAATGTGTAACTACAACTCCCAGCGTAATAAGCATATCTAATATTAGACTATTATAACCGTGCTAAAATAGTGGCCCCAAAACAGTGGCACCCCAAGTGATGTGTAACTACATCTCCCAGCATAATGAGCATAGCCAATATTAGACTATTATAACCGTGGTAAAATAGTGGCCCCAAAACAGTGGCACCCCCAGGTGATGTGTAATTACAACTCCCAGCATAATAAGCATTACCGATATTAGACTACAGTCGTGGCCAAAAGTTTTGAGAATTACATAAATATTGGAAATTGGAAAAGTTGCTGCTTAAGTTTTTATAATAGTAATTTGCATATACTCCAGAATGTTATGAAGAGGGATCAGATGAATTGCATAGTCCTTCTTTGCCATGAAAATGAACTTAATCCCAAAAAAACCTTTCCACTGCATTTCATTGCTGTCATTAAAGGACCTGCTGAGATCATTTCAGTAATCGTCTTGTTAACTCAGGTGAGAATGTTGACGAGCACAAGGCTGGAGACCATTATGTCAGGCTGATTGGGTTAAAATGGCAAACTTGACCTGTTAAAAGGAGGGTGATGCTTGATATCATTGTTCTTCCATTGTTAACCATGGTGACCTGCAAAGAAACGCGTGCAGCCATCATTGCGTTGCATAAAAATGGCTTCACAGGCAAGGATATTGTGGCTACTAAGATTGCACCTCAATCAACAATTTATAGGATCATCAAGAACTTCAAGGAAAGAGGTTCAATTCTTGTTAAGAAGGCTTCAGGGCATCCAAGAAAGTCCAGCAAGCGCCAGGATCGTCTCCTAAAGAGGATTCAGTTGCGGGATCAGAGTGCCACCAGTGCAGAGCTTGCTCAGGAATGGCAGCAGGCAGGTGTGAGCGCATCTGCACGCACAGTGAGGCCAAGACTTTTGGAAGATGGCCTGGTGTCAAGAAGGGCAGCAAAGAAGCCACTTCTCTCCAAAAAAAAAACATCAGGGACAGATTGACCTTCTGTAGAAAATATGGTGAATGGACTGCTGAGGACTGGGGCAAAGTCCTATTCTCCGATGAAGCCTCTTTCCGATTGTTTGGGGCATCAGGAAAAAGGCTTGTCTGGAGAAGAAAAGGTGAGCGCTACCATCAGTCCTGTGTCATGCAGTAAAGCATCCTGAGACCATTCATGTGTGGGGTTGATTCTCATCCAAGGGAGTGGGCTCACTCACAATTTTGCCCAAAAACACAGCCATGAATAAAGAATGGCACCAAAACACCCTCCAACAGCAACTTCTTCCAACAATCCAACAACAGTTTGGTGAAGAACAATGCATTTTCCAGCACGATGGAGCACCGTGCCATAAGGCAAAAGTGATAACTAAGTGGCTCGGGGACCAAAACGTCTACATTTTGGGCCCATGGCCTGGAAACTCCCCAGATCTTAATCCCATTGAGAACTTGTGGTCAATCCTCAAGAGGCGGGTGGACAAACAAAAACCCACTAATTCTGACAAACTCCAAGAAGTGATTATGAAAGAATGGGTTGCTATCAGTCAGGACTTGGCCCAGAAGTTGATTGAGAGCATGCCCAGTCGGATTGCAGAGGTCCTGAAAAAGAAGGGCCAACCCTGCAAATACTGACTCTGCATAAATGTCATGTAATTGTCGATAAAAGCCTTTGGAACGTATGAAGTGCGTGTAATTATATTTCACTACATCACAGAAACAACGGAAACAAAGATCGAAAAGCAGTTTAGCAGCAAACTTTGTGAAAACTAATATTTGTGTCATTCTCAAAACTTTTGGCCACGACTGTATTATAGGTCTCATAACAATGATTACCAACCTTTGGCTTTCCAGCTGCTATGAAACTACAACTCCCAGCATGCCTCGACAGCTTGTGGGTGTCAGGATGTCAATAGCTCTGTTAAATACAGGGGTGGCGGATGTAGCGCCTGGTCACACCTGGACCCTGGTGCCTGTGGGGACTCAACAGTCCCTCACAAGAAGATACCAGTATTATAAGTGGCTCATGGTTGGTTGGGTGCCCTTTTAGAGTTGGGGCCCCACACCTTCACCAGCGCCTTCACTGGTTATCTGCAGCAGATGAGAATCTTTCAGGGCCGTGTCAAGCTGCACACAGCTACAAGACAACCCTAATAAACTGTACTGTAACCTGACTCCACTCACATCCAGAGCTGCATTTACAACTCCACCACATTCAGCTTAGCACTAAAGCTGCAGAAACTTATATCAATCACCCTGTCACTGTGGTGCATGACTGGAGATGTAGTATTTAGACATCACAGGGCATATTTGTAAATGCAGCTCTGGATGTGACCGGAGAAGGAGCAATGATGGTGTACTGCTGTCCTGTAAGGTGACAGAGGGGGTGACTGCAGCCTTTGTAGCTACACATCATGACACTGCTGCTGTACAGCCTGTGCCTCTTGTGATCAATATCCCCATCATCCGCTCCCTATAAATCTCCGCTCTGTGATATTCAGCGTTGATGCGACTTCTCAGAGGTCACAGGGTCAGCTCTTGTCATGGTATTTAATGTCGCCACCAGCATCATCCGAAGAAGTCACACAAGACGTAAAGACCAAACCAGAGCGAAGAGTTCACACGTAATGGAGAATGTCTCAGCGGAGGAGAGACACAAGGGGCTGTCAGATGGAAATGTCTCAGCGTGGGGCCGCGCTTAATGTACGCTGCTTCTTAAGTGAAGAACCCAAGGAAAAAAAGATAATGTCGCCATATGGGGAAGAGAAGTCACAATGTGACAAGTGTATGTCTAGAATAAGCAGAAATGTTACCAGGAATCCACCCACTTTTTAACAATGTATTTGAAAAGCATTTCTGCCCCTTGTTGTTGTATGGAAAAGATGGGGTTAAAGATAGAGGTGTTGGGGAGCACAATGAGGAGCCTGTCACATGCTGAGTGATTGGGTTACATCTCCCCTCTACAAACTACATAAGTGACATGGACCTTGTCTGCCATCCAGGCTATTTCTGAGAGTGCGGAACGTATCAGAGGCATAAACCTGAGCTTCATGTGAGTTTACACTGAAAAGGAGAATCAAAAATTCCAGGATTTTTTTTATTTCTTTTTTTAGATTCTTGTACATAGGAGCAGTATTATAGTAGTTATATTCTTGTACATAGGAGCAGTATTATAGTAGTTATATTCCTGTACATATGAGGCAGTATTATAGTAGTTATATTCTATACATAGGAGCAGTATTATAGTAGTTATATTCTTGTATATTGGAGCAGTATTATAGTAGTTATATTCTTGTACATAGGAGCAGTATTATAGTAGTTATATTCTTGTACATAGGAGCAGTATTATAGTAGTTATATTCTTGTACATAGGAGCAGTATTATAGTAGTTACATTCTTGTACATAGGAGCAGTATTATAGTAGTTATATTCTTGTACATAGGAGCAGTATTATAGTAGTTATATTCTTGTACATAGGAGCAGTATTATAGTAGTTACATTCTTGTACATAGGAGCAGTATTATAGTAGTTATATTCTTGTACATAGGAGCAGTATTATAGTAGTTATATTCTTGTACATAGGAGCAGTATTATAGTAGTTACATTCTTGTACATAGGAGCAGTATTATAGTAGTTATATTCCTGTACATAGGAGGCAGTATTATAGTAGTTATATTCTTGTACACAGGAGCAGTATTATAGTATTTATATTCTTGTACATAGGAGCAGTATTATAGTAGTTATATTCTTGTACATAGGAGCAGTATTATAGTAGTTATATTCTTGTACATAGGAGCAGTATTATAGTAGTTACATTCTTGTACATAGGAGCAGTATTATAGTAGTTATATTCCTGTACATAGGAGGCAGTATTATAGTAGTTATATTCTTGTACACAGGAGCAGTATTATAGTATTTATATTCTTGTACATAGGAGCAGTATTATAGTACTTATATTCTTGTACATAGGAGCAGTATTATAGTACTTATATTCTTGTACATAGGAGCAGTATTATAGTAGTTATATTCTTGTACATAGGAGGCAGTATTATAGTAGTTCTTGTACATAGGAGGCAGTATTATAGTAGTTATATTCTTGTACATAGGAGCAGTATTATAGTAATTATATTCTTGTACATAGGAGGCAGTATTATAGTAGTTATTTTCTTGTACATAGGAGGCAGTATTATAGTAGTTATATTCTTGTACATAGGGAGCAGTATTATAGTAGTCATATTCTTGTGCATAGGAGCAGTATTATAGTAGTTATATTCTTGTACATAGGAGGCAGTATTATAGTAGTTATATTCTTGTACATAGGAGCAGTATTATAGTAGTTATATTCTTGTACATAGGAGCAGTATTATAGTAGTTATATTCTTGTACATCGGAGCAGTATTATAGTAGTTATATTCTTGTATATCGGAGCAGTATTATAGTAGTTATATTCTTGTACATAGGAGGCAGTATTATAGTAGTTATCTTCTTGTACATAGGAGCAGTATTATAGTAGTTATATTCCTGTACATAGGAGGCAGTATTATAGTAGTTATATTCTTGTACATAGGGAGCAGTATTATAGTAGTTATATTCTTGTACATAGGAGCAGTATTATAGTAGTCATATTCTTGTACATAGGAGCAGTATTATAGTAGTTATATTCTTGTACATAGGAGGCAGTATTATAGTAGTTATATTCTTGTACATAGGAGCAGTATTATAGTAGTTATATTCTTGTACATAGGAGCAGTATTATAGTAGTTATATTCTTGTACATCGGAGCAGTATTATAGTAGTTATATTCTTGTATATCGGAGCAGTATCATAGTAGTTATATTCTTGTACATAGGAGGCAGTATTATAGTAGTTATCTTCTTGTACATAGGAGGCAGTATTATAGTAGTTATATACTTGTACATAGGAGCAGTATTATAGTAGTTATATTCCTGTACATAGGAGCAGTATTATAGTAGTTATATTCTTGTACATAGGGACAGTATTATAGTAGTTATATTCTTGTACATAGAAGCAGTATTATAGTAGTTATATTCTTGTACATAGGGGCAGTATTATAGTAGTTATATTCTTGTACATAGGAGACAGTATTATAGTAGTTATATTCTTGTACATAGGAGGCAGTATTATATAATATTCTTGTACTGTCTATCCTTTGGAGATTACTTTACTTTGCATATGAGTTACCATTATTATTATTGGGACTCTCTGTATGATAATATGATGGAAATGCTGTTGCTCTGTAGTATAAAGAATGATTCTCCTTTAATCCCTTAGTAGGATGTCTGTGACCTTGGTTTACCTTGTGTGGCACTTATTCTTCTCCTGAGTTAATCCTTCTATCGTCTCATTCAGTAATTGTCTTGGCCGTGGCTGCTGAGGGCTGTGTAGATAATTTTGAGCCTTAAAGGGGTTCTGCAGTTTCTTTTTTTAACTGATGATCTATCCTCTGGAATGATCATCAGCATCTGATCGGTGGGGGTCCGACCGCGCTGTTTACCGTCGGCCCAGTGACGTCACGACTAGTATCACTGGCCTAAGCGGGAGTAGGCCCTGTTCACTTAAATGGAGCTTCGCCGCGCCCAGGCCATTGATACTAGTTGTGACGTCACTGGGCCTGCGGTAAACAGCGAGAAGGCTGCGGTGCTACTGCCTTCTCAAACAGCTGATCGGCGGGGGTCCCGGGTGTCGGACCCCCGTCGATCAGATGCTGATGATCTATGCAGAGGATAGATCATCAGTTTAAAAGAACTGCAGAACCCCTTTAACCCCGGAGAATTTCCTCATATTAATCAGCGATTCTATTTGCACAGATATTTAACATTCATCTTCCGGCGTTCCCATTATATTCTACTGAAGGGAAAGCTTACGGATCCGAGACCGATTCCCTACAGGCCAAACATCCTCCTTATTGCAAGTCAAATGATCGTTCGATGTTGAGCGAAGTTATGGAAGATTCGATTCGGCTGCTTCGACAAATTTCATAAAGAAATTTATTTTCTGATCAATTACTTTGTCAAGAAGCACATTTTTTTGTATGTAGCGGGCACGCACAATGACGTAGAATTTAACCCCTCAGATGCCGCGTTCACCGCTGATCGCGGCATCTGAGGCTACCATTTAGGCCTTTCAGGGGTTAATCAGGGTTAAAAAAAAAAAGTATCCATTTGATCGCATAGAGGCCGTTGCGGCCATCTTGATTGAAAATCTTCCATGGTGATGTGATGACATCATCACGCTAGCTGGCATAGTGACATCTTACATCACAGCGCACGAGATTTCGCATGGTATCTTCAAACAAGATGGCCGCGTTGTCCTCTTAGTGCGCAAATGGACGAGTTGAGTATATCTTTTTTTTTGTTTTTCTGGCAAAATTGATTCGTTACCACCAAGCGCAAGGAAATTTAACTTCATGGCGAATCGAATTTTTCCTGAAGTCAATTTGTTTGCCAAAGGGATAATTTGCATGTCAGTAAAGACTGGTAAGTGGCCAAAGAGAAGAACTAGGAGGCAGCGCTATATGCGCTCGCAGCCCACAAGCGCCATGTTTTATTGAAAGATTGCGGCTGGAACAAAGGCTTCCCATAGAAACACAGAGACGGAGCACTGCTTTCTGTCCAGTGACGTGTTGGATTTTACGGTACAATAGAATAAAGCGTTTTTTCAGGATTTTCATATTGATGGCCAGGTTAGGTCATCAATATCAGAACAGTGGGGGTCCGACTCCTGGCACCCCCACCTATCAGCTTTGTGAGCACTTAGGCTTCCTCCTAGCCAGTGATGTCATGTTTATCGGTCACATGGCCCAGGCGCAGCTTTTACATTAATGGGGCTGCAGTACCAAGCACGGCCACTATCGAGTGCATGGCGCTGTGTCCGGTAAGCTCTGAGAAGGCTACACCGCTCACCAGACCTTCAGTGAGCGCCACAGCATCCTCAAACAGCTGATCGACTATCCGATTTCATATTGATAACTAGAGATGAGCGATAAGAATTTCAGGGAAAATTTTATTTGCCGCAAAACCGTATTTCTTCGTGCTTCGTGGTAGCGAAACGATTTTCCCTGAAATGGTGTAAGAAGCAAAAAAAATAAAAAATCATACTTACACTACCTTATCCATTTGGTGGCGGCGGGCCGGCCACCACTATCTTGATTGAAGATGAAATCCCGTCATACGTCACCATGCCGGCCGTCGTCATGACGTCATCGCGGGACACGCAAGATTTCGCTCCAGATCTTCGATGAAGATGGTGGAGGCCGGGCCTTCGCGAGTAAGTATGATGTCATTTATTGATTTATTGATTTGACATTGTATTATTACTTTCAGATGTCGCGGTGTCTGAGGCGTACAATGATGGGGCGGCGACACAATTGCTGCTCCCTGTCATTGCACCCACTACGTACAAAGAAATGCGCTTTGTCACAAAGCAAATTTTTGGGTTAAATTTGGCAAAGTAGCCAAATCGAATTTTTGAATAATTGGCTAATCTCCATTGATAACCTGTCACGAGCGCAGGCCATCAATATGAAAATTCCGGAGAACGCATTTAAAGCAAAGTACTTGCATGATTTCATGTGTATATGTATTTCTGATGAGGCCCGCGCCTTCCACACTCCGTGTCCCCATGATAATACTTCCTGTCCTGGGTTAGGCCCTGTCATATGGATTGTACCCATCTGACCTAACAGTAGTACGTCTGATTGTTTACCCGGGAAGTGTTATCATGGGGATTTCGTTTTTCCCCTGTTTCTTGCAGGACGGGCCTGCACACCTGAGACATTTTATTCCTTCTCTTTGCCTCGTTATATTTGCGGCTGTTCTCGCCTCAGACCCCAGGAGAATTGTCTGAGCCCCTTAATCCTCCTTTATAAAGCTTCATTTCTAATAATGTGATTTTCTGCAGTAAATGGTTCTCAGTGACTCAGGACTCTGTGGAAACTGCGGCGAGGCGGCCGATCCAGCGCGCCCAGGCCGCTTCTTCTTTTTTTTTTTTTTTACTCTCCGCCCGTCGGGTTTGATGTTATTTTCTCCTCCTAAGAAACCGAAGAGATTTCATAAGAAATAGAATTTCTATCTCATTCATCTCAATCCTTAACGGGTCAGCACTTGCACTGAACGCGTTCGCTATCCTCTCTTTAGCGAGTAATTCTCCGGCACTGTTCTCATAAACGCACGCAGCGCACGCAGAAGATTTCACGACTTTCTAGTAAATTCGTGTTTACTGCATCTAATTTAAGATTTACAGGGTCTCAGAAACTGCAACTTCATGATAATCCTGAGATACAAAAGTATCATTTACTGGAAACCTTTTGCTACTTAGAAACATTGGGGTCAAAGTTTGTTACTTTTAGTCATAAAACTTTCCTTTTGTTTCATTTTTGGTTTCTATTTTGCTTCAGTTCTCTGGGTGCAGCCTGCAGTGTAAAGCATAGATTTTTTCCTTCTAGTTGTTATTTCTTTGTGTATAGAGTACATAGAAATTCACTTTCCCCTCTACACTACATGGGATATAATCCTATATTATATTACCTTAAAATATAACTTTTGTCTGCCAACTATTCCAATCCGTACTACATTCCCCTGGGGCCTACAGCATTGTTTATTCTGAGCCTACTGGTTGATAAACAGAATGCAAAAACTACAGTAAAGACTGACACACAAACAGATATGTTAAAGAGAGAGGGTTGGAAAGAATGAAACTGTCTAAACTGGGCTATTCTGGATAAAACATGTTGTCCCCCTATCCGTTGGCAAAGGGATAACTGTTAGATCAGTGGGGGTCCGACCACTGAGATCCCCGGGGTGCCTCCGTATGACTGCAGTAGTAGGTAGAGCATGCACACTCTGTCTCTATGGGACTCCTAGGGTTGGGTCAGCGCTCGGCTATCTCCATCAGTCCAATAGACCGAACAAAGTGGCTGTGTGCATGCTCAATCATTGCTCCATTTAAAGGGGGGGCATGGAACCCCCCGATTCTCATGATCACCGAGGTCCCACTGGTCATACCACCATCATCCTAACAATTATTGCCTGTCTAAGGTATAGTACCCCTGTAACTATGTGTCGCTCTGAGTCTGTGGAAAGCTGGGTGACCAGAACCCTTATATGATAGTCTGTAGGGGCCACATACAACAAAAATAATTGAAGGTTTAATGTTTTTGAGGGCTACATAGCAAAGATGAAAATCAGGCCCCTTTCCAGCAGCTTCTTGACACTAACGCACTCCTAATCAGCTGTGACGGGAGGTCCTAGTGCCCCCCATCCCATGTTCATGGCATTAGTACATTGCAGCTCTTCCCATCCTTCCTTAAATTACAGGGCAACGAGCGCTGGGAACCTGTTCTGGAACAGATGTTTCCAATGTCTACGATGAATCATAAAGTCGATGTAATCAAAAGCAAGAAACATAAGCAGAAGCGACCGCCGGTGCCATGACTCATAGAGCGGCTCGGGGTGACAAGCCGTGAAATGCGCATAAATAATACACGGCTGACCCCGGAGACGGTTTATGGGCAGGTGAACTATTGATAAACTGCTTCACATGAGTAGAAGAGAATTTCGGAAATCCTATACAAATCGGACACCATGGCCGCATACTCTTAAAGGGCCCCACGGATATAAAGATTGTCTGTATTCTGCCGTAAAGCCGCGCTTTGCGCTTCCTGGGACTAGAGTGTTCATCCTGAGCCTCCAGTTGCATGAAAAGCTTTCTACAAGTACAATGAAAACTGACACAGAAGTAAAGAAGGAAACGTTGTGCAACAATGTATACATGTAGAATTGTATACTGCGGTCCATGGACCTTTATGGCCACCAACCTGATGCATGGACACGGTTTTTATCCTTTAATCTTGTAGAAATCCACAATAAGAGGGATTTTGTGTTGGCAAACAGTGACTGGATGACCAAGTGTCTGAATATTGTTGTAACTTTTTGAAGGAAGGACAGCTCTGGAGCACAAACTGCAGCTCTAACAAGGGAAGTACTGTGCAGACCACAAAACAGGATAGGTATCAGGATCTACACGTATACATTGATTCTTTTCACATATATAAACTCAGTTTTGTCCTCCATTATGATGTTTCCTGCTTCCTCGTGCTAAATTCTTGCTGCCTGCGATCACAAACTGTTACAGATCAGCCTCATTCAGTCTTTCCTGCCTAAAATCAAATTGCACCCCGGCCGTGTGATTTCAGTGGCGGTTGTTTGGGGGTGTTTTCTGGAGAGGTGGTCGAGGGGATCAGTCTTTAGAGGGCACGCTAGATTACGTGATGGTGACGCTGAGGAAGATTCTGGGGTTTACCGACTCTTTGTGAAAGTCAGAGAGACAAAACTTCTGTGAAAACAGGGCGTTGAACCCCAGACCAGACCCCAGAAACTATAATCAGACTCCTAAAATGATTCAAAGCCCAGACAATACCCTTAAATGAAATCAGACCTCTAAATTAATAAAGATCCCATAAACCATAATCAACCCCCAGACCAGACCCCTAAATTAATTTAGACCCCAGACCATATCCTTAAAATGTCTCAAACCGCAGATGAAACCCCTGAAATGAGTTCAATCCTCGGATCAGAATCTTAGATACATTTAGACCACACGCCAGAGCCCTGAATTCATCATACCTCAGATCAGACCCCGCACCAGACCCCTAAAATAATTCAAACCCCAGATCGACCCCTAAATTAATAAAAATCCCATATACTATAACCAGACCCCAGACCCTTAAATTCAGACTACAGATCAGATCCCTAAATTAATAAAGATCCCCTAAAGCATAATCAGACCCCAGACCAGACCCCTAATTTAATTCAGACCTCCAGACCACAGCCTATATCAGAACCTGGCCCCGAAGGACCAAACATTGCAGAGGGGCTCTGTAGGCCTAAAACTGTTACTGTGTCCAAATAACACTGCCATACGATACATGGTGTAAGCAGTGAAGGGGTTAACAGCAAAGTCCCTGGTGGTCTGTGACAATAAGGTAATGTCCCTGGTGGTCTGTGACAATAAGGTAATGTCCCTGGTGGTCTGTGACAATAAGGTAATGTCCTTGGTGGTCTGTGACAATAAGGTAATGTCTCTGGTGGTCTGTGACAATAAGGTAATGTCCCTGGTGGTCTGTGACAATAAGGTAATGTCCCTGGTGGTCTGTGACAATAAGGTAATGTCCCTGGTGGTCTGTGACAATAAGGTAATGTCCCTGGTGGTCTGTGACAATAAGGTAATGTCCCTGGTGGTCTGTGACAATAAGGTAATGTCCCTGGTGGTCTGTGACAATTAGGTAATGTCCCTGGTGGTCTGTGACAATAAGGTAATGTCCCTGGTGGTCTGTGACAATAAGGTAATGTCCCTGGTGGTCTGTGACAATGAGGTAACGTCCCTGGTGGTCTGTGACAATTAAGTAATAACCCTAGTGGTCTGTGACAATAAGGTAATGTCCCTGGTGGTCTGTGACAATAAGGTAATGTCCCTGCTGGTCTGTGACAATAAGGTAATGTCCCTGGTGGTCTGTGACAATAAGGTAATGTCCCTGGTGGTCTGTGACAATAAGGTAATGTCCCTGGTGGTTCAGATGACTGAATATTCACATTCTCCACTCTTTGGTTGCTCTAGTACTCAGGACCCTCAAGGAAATAGGGCCCCTGGGCAAATGCCCAGTTTGCCACCCTTAAAACATGGGTAAGAAAATGGGGTGAGAAAGCATTGTCTAAACAGTACAGAAATCCGTATTTTAATTATTGGTATTTGGTCGCCTCCTGGAGTCCTTCAGTTACTAGAAACTGCCCTCATACACTGTAACAATCCTGCACCTGTATGCGAGACACGTGATCAGGGCTGGTTTTCAATCCATGAATATAAATAAGAATGGTTACACTCACAGACAGCAAGCAGAGATCTTGAAAGGGACTTGAAACATAGAGTTTATTAAGCATCCCCTGAGCTGTTCATATCACATCAATAGTCTCAATTTAATGAGAGCGGAGAATCCCTTTAAATGTGTCAGACAGAGGTGGAAACCCCCGAAAGAACGTCCTGTATCGGTGACCACGCTGTCTGCACATGTCATGGTGACGGCGGTGGTCACCAGTAGTGGTCCTGTGTAAGGTGTAGGTATGTAGAAAGGCCGGAGCCATTGCCGGTGCGGAGGAGAAGACAATGGTCGTCTGTGGCAGAAAGAAAACAGTGTCTGAGCTGTGAGCAGAGCGCCCCTTTAAGAACCATTATTTTCAATCAAACCTTTCTCATTTTCTCATTGCTGCTCAGTTCAGTCTTATATTTGGGACCTAATTAATTATCGAGGCGTTTTTTGGATGTTTTTATTTATAAGAAAAAGACCAAAGGGTTTTCTGAGATACAGACGCGATTGATGTTTTTGTAACACACATGAAGTGTGATGATGGGAGTGATATCTCCTCTCCGTTGTGTCCTCGTACGGCGGCACAGAACTTGCCGTGTGCTCTACTTATCATTAATTAATCTCCCTCCGCATTGGTAATGCTCCCGGTGCCGTATCTTATAGTGTATGTGATGGTTCCCACAGTACTCGTGTGTCCTCCTGTGTTCCTGGGCTGGTCTCTGCAGGCATGTAATTACTTCTAATTAATTAATTGTATGGAGCCCGGATGGATTTTTTGGTGGTTAATTCATGGGGAGACCACCCAGCAGGATACAGACTGTCTTCAGTTCTTCAAGAAAACATCATTTTTCAGCTTGTGCTGGGACTTGCTGCTGGGGGAGAGGAAGAGAGAGCTGCTGCATTCAGAGACACAGAGCTATTCATGTGACTGCCACCGGGATACCGGGATACAAAACACTGGTAAAGGGTGGGTTTGCACTTGCGTCAAGGTATTCCGTTATAGATTCCGTTTATAACGGTATTCGTAGACGGAATGCAAAACGGAAGCCTTTCAGAGGCAAAGTCGACCAGATGGATCTATTATCCTTGCCCATAGACGTTTATTATGATGGATCAAAACGGAATGCCTCTCAAAAGCTTCCGTTTTGCATTCCGTCTTACGAATTCCATTATAAACGGAACCTATAAGGGGAATACCCTAAAGCGAGTCCGAACCCGCCCTAACATTAGCACAGGGGCATATACTCTTGTCTAGGGAGGAGCGGGTGACAAGGGTTTTAGTCAATTTCATGTCTGCTAATTGTCACAGCAGTTTCCTCTATAGTTAGTTTAGGCATTAACCCCGTGGGTGCGGTGATGTCTAGCTGCCACCGCCTTGTCCTAAGCACCGCTGATGGCTGTGTATTGTGTAATGGAAGGAGAGGGGGATGAGGTGTGGAGAGAGGGGCTGGCAGGCAATTATAACATTGGGTCAGGCATTCATCATGGCTTCCCCCACCTCCTGCCTCCATGATAGGCACTCCACAGACTAATAACTATTATTGGCTGCCTTTCCCTTTAAGTGGCAGGCGCACAATAGACGATGTTAACTATGTTGCTTTTTTGTATTTTACATCTATTTACTTGTTAGAGATTTCTTTCTTTTGGGAAACCAGTTGCTCTTTCACAGGTTTTTCTTCCTGCAGTAATAACACGTTTAGATAAGTCAGCTCTGCTCAGCGCGCGCCGCTGCCAATACGTCTCAGAATAGCTGCCCCGTAACTATGGAAACTTCCAGCAACTCCCCGATATAACAGAGTTTATTTCTTAATGCGAGCAGAAAAAAAATATATATTTCCATAAATAGGCCGTTTGGCCAAGAGGCTGATAAATGGCGGTACCTCGCCCCCTCCCCCGACAAACTCTATATTTTAGAGCAATTTCCTGTGAAAGTCTCTGACGTCTGCCTCCCTGGTGCTCTGGTCTACTCGAGGGACCATAGAAGTCTGAGACGTTGTGCCTGGAGGTATTACATTAATCTTATAGTTTGACTGGTCGTGACCTTAAAATATATATATAACAATAATAATATAATATAAAGTAACATATTTTACGTTTGGACTGTAGGGTCGCTTTAAGGTTGGGGCGGGGCTGTGACAACTTTTCTTTAATTTTCATAAAATTTAGTAAAAAGATAAAGACGTTGGACCCAAGTTAATGCCAGACACTTCACATAAACAGGGGGGGCTTTATTTATTTATTTTAAAAAAATCAGACCCTTTTTTTCCTTCCCTAATAAAGGTCCTTTGACCTTAGACCAGTTCACAGGAAGATGCCCTGTTGATACCCCCTGTATCCGAGCACTGCTTCAGCAACGTCCCCCGTTGCTTCATAATGACCCCCTCTCCTTTTGATCACGCCCCCCATGCCTTTCGATTGACAACCCCAGACCCTTGGGGGCGAGATCAACAGAACAGGGACATCATTATAAAGCAACAGGGCCGCCGCTGAAGCAGTGCTCCAACACTTCAGTTGCCTATTTATAAAAGTTGCTTTTTCTCCACCACCGGAACAACCAGAGAAGAAAAAAAGGTTTAGTTTTTGTCAGTGTCATCAACCCTAGGAGGCTATATCCCGCCGGTGGGGGAGGGTGGAGCCGGGTGACAGAGGCTCTTTAAAGGACAATTCCAGACAAGGCTGAAAATGAGTGAGATCAGCAGAACTCCAATGATTCTCAATGATGTCACCGCTGATCTCTAGTGATGGATAGGTTGCATTCCCAGTGATGTCACCGCTGATCTCTAGTGAATGGATAGGCTGCATTCTCAGTGATGTCACCGCTGATCTCTACTGAATGGATAGGCTGCATTCTCAGTGATGTCACCGCTGATCTCTAGTGATGGATAGGCTGCATTCTCAGTGATGTCACCGCTGATCTCTAGTGAATGGATAGGCTGCATTCTCAGTGATGTCACCGCTGATCTCTACTGAATGGATAGGCTGCATTCTCAGTGATGTCACCGCTGATCTCTAGTGAATGGATAGGCTGCATTCTCAGTGATGTCACCGCTGATCACTAGTGATGGATAGGCTGCATTCTCAGTGATGTCACCGCTGATCTTTAGTGATGGATAGGCTGCATTCTCAGTGATGTCACCGCTGATCTCTAGTGATGGATAGGCTGCATTCTCAGTGATGTCACCGCTGATTTCTAGTGATGGATAGGCTTGCATTCTCAGTGATGTCACCGCTGATCTCTAGTGAATGGTTAGGCTGCATTCTCAGTGATGTCACCGCTGATCTCTAGTGAATGGATAGGCTGCATTCTCAGTGATGTCACCGCTGATCTCTAGTGATGGATAGGCTGCATTCTCAGTGATGTCACCGCTGATTTCTAGTGATGGATAGGCTTGCATTCTCAGTGATGTCACCGCTGATCTCTAGTGAATGGTTAGGCTGCATTCTCAGTGATGTCACCGCTGATCTCTAGTGAATGGATAGGCTGCATTCTCAGTGATGTCACCGCTGATCTCTAGTGATGGATAGGCTGCATTTTCAGTGATGTCACCGCTGAGCTCTAGTGAATGGATAGGCTGCATTCTCAGTGATGTCACCGCTGATCTCTAGTGATGGATAGGCTGCATTTTCAGTGATGTCACCGCTGATCTCTAGTGAATGGTTAGGCTGCATTCTCAGTGATGTCACCGCTGATCTCTAGTGAATGGATAGGCTGCATTCTCAGTGATGTCACCGCTGATCTCTAGTGATGGATAGGCTTGCATTCTCAGTGATGTCACCGCTGATCTCTAGTGAATGGATAGGCTGCATTCTCAGTGATGTCACCGCTGATCTCTAGTGATGGATAGGCTGCATTTTCAGTGATGTCACCGCTGATCTTTAGTGAATGGATAGGCTGCATTCTCAGTGATGTCACCGCTGATCTTTAGTGAATGGATAGGCGACATTCTCAGTGATGTCACCGCTGATCTTTAGTGATGGATAGGCGACATTCTCAGTGATGTCACCGCTGATCTCTAGTGAATGGATAGGCTGCATTCTCAGTGATGTCACCGCTGATCTTTAGTGAATGGATAGGCGACATTCTCAGTGATGTCACCGCTGATCTTTAGTGATGGATAGGCGACATTTTCAGTGATGTCACCGCTGATCTCTAGTGATGGATAGGCTGCATTCTCAGTGATGTCACCGCTGATCTCTAGTGATGGATAGGCGGCATTCTCAGGGATGTCACCGCTGATCTCTAGTGAATGGATAGGCTGCATTCTCAGTGATGTCACCGCTGATCTCTAGTGAATGGATAGGCTGCATTCTCAGTGATGTCACCGCTGATCTTTAGTGATGGATAGGCGACATTCTCAGTGATGTCACCGCTGATCTCTAGTGAATGGATAGGCTGCTTCTCTTTGCGGCCTGGGTATTACAGTTACCGTTCAGTAAGACACATGTCGGTTGCTCTCTGTTGTAAATAAGGTATAGGAGTAAAACGAATTGCAGCAGAAATAATTCCGTGGTATAAACCCAGTAAGAGCACATGCGCTGTTATTATTGTAGGCTTTACATTGGGCAGCAGATGGTGATTATTTTTCTTGTTTACCAGGAATTTCTCCCGTCTTTTGTTTTTTGTAACAGTTTTACCTCGAGCAAGAAAAAACCCTGAAAAGCCGTGGTAGTCAGATACGTCATCTGGTTCAGGGGTCTGCTGCACCTCGAGGGGGGAGATGTCCTCTTGTTGAGACTTTGCATCTCCTGAACGTTTTTTTCTTTCTGTGTCTTTTCAGGCCAAGATCGCAGCGAAGCTACTTTAATAAAAAGGTTTAAAGGCGACGGTGTTCGGTACAAAGCAAAACTAATTGGGATCGACGAGGTTTCAGCTGCAAGAGGAGACAAGTTATGCCAGGATTCAATGATGAAGCTCAAGGTATCGCTTAGTAGCCCTTTCATTGGTCAACCGGTCTATCAGAGAATCAGCACTGATATCTCTGAATCCAATCGGTGAAACATCTCCATAGAAACTGGTTTCCACCCATCTCACATAAAGTTACAAAGGTCTACAGGTGATAAAAACCATTGAAGCCATTTTTTATTTATTTAGGTGTATTTTGAGTTGAATTTTTTTGTAGTATGTTGTTATAAAAAAAAATGCTTAATTTGGATTCTGCAGCTTTTATGTTTCACAGTACATAGCAGCTGCAGAATGCTATTCAGAGTGACATCTATCAGACTAGCTCTCTCACTCTACCATCCCTCTTTCTTCTCTCTTGAATGATCTTCTCAGCTAATGTATTGCCAAATCAAAGATCAGGAGAGGCCGGACAAGGGCCGGAGAACCAGTCATCGAAGGGCTACTCTGATGGATTTAATTGTGAGTGATATTCTGCAGCTTGCTATGTAAAGTGATACAAGGAACCTGCAGAAGCCAAGCAACAGTTTTAATAAAAACCTATTACAAAAATGTTTTTAGCTCAAAATATCAAAAACAATAATAAAATCAATAAAAATGGAATGTAACACCCCAGAGTTTATCCACCCGTACCTGCCCGCTGCGCATAGTTTATACATTTACTTCTTATTTAATGCACTAATATGAACATGATGTGAGCAGTTTGGCACAGGCAATGATACATAAGGGGTTCACAGACCCCAGTCACCCAAATGCGGAGTATATACTGACAAGCTGAGCGCTGTGACATCACTATACCAGAGCTATGATGTCACCAGATTATGTGATATATCAACAGCCCATGGAGATGGAGAACGTACCTTGCTGAGGTTCTTACTCCTCAGGCACATGGGCTACCTCCATATTACAATGAGATTGTTGGAGAATCCTATGAAGCCACTGGAATCCTCAAATAAACATGTCCCACGTCTGTGACTCCAGATCAATGTGAAAGAAGGCCGCCTGTGTGCAGCTCTGCAGCATATCGCACCAAAAGAGCAACAGAATATTTATAGAAACGGCAATCAGATAGAAAACGATTTCAGCCACAATCCTGAAAAGTAATATTATTAAAAGACAAATACTCTCCTGAATACATGTTATATATAAAGCAGGAGGATAAGCCACGCCGATCGCTGTTATCTGAGATTCTCGGTGCAGCAGCGTGCTCCAGTGTGATAGAAAATTCATCCTCAGGAACAGAAGAAGCAATAAAAGTCACAAATAACACAGAGATAGGAAGACGCCACCACATTGTAACACTACCGTACATCCCTCATCATGCCCACCATAGGATTATTCTGTTCTGTTACCTGGAAGACTGCAATGTGATCTGACAGACCTCGATAACTGACGGCTCTCAGGGCTGCATCCCGGGGCGTGCTCATTTTATTATTTTACATTTAGTATTGTATTGTAGGGATAAGAGATGCATTGATAAACATATATGTATAGGAAGATTATGATACAGTATAATATGAAGAACCACTGGACACCAGGGCCTGGAGAACTGAACCACTGGACACCAGGGCCTGGAGAAGTGAACCACTGGATACCGGGGCCTGGAGAACTGAACCACTGGACGCCAGGGCCTGGAGAACTGAACCACTGGATGCCAGGGCCTGGAGAACTGAACCACTGGACGCCAGGGCCTGGAGAACTGAACCACTGGACGCCAGGGCCTGGAGAACTGAACCACTGGATGCCAGGGCCTGGAGAACTGAACCACTGGACGCCAGGGCCTGGAGAACTGAACCACTGGACACCAGGGCCTGGAGAACTGAACCACTGGACGCCAGGGCCTGGAGAACTGAACCACTGGACGCCAGGGCCTGGAGAACTGAACCACTGGACGCCAGGGCCTGGAGAACTGAACCACTGGACGCCAGGGCCTGGAAAACTGAACCACTGTACACCAGGGCCTGGAGAACTGAACCACTGGACACCAGGGCCTGGAGAACTGAACCACTGGACGCCAGGGCCTGGAGAACTGAACCACTGGACGCCAGGGCCTGGAGAACTGAACCACTGGACGCCAGGGCCTGGAAAACTGAACCACTGTACACCAGGGCCTGGAGAACTGAACCACTGGACACTAGGGCCTGGAGAACTGAACCACTGAATAAAAAGGCCTCAAGACCAGAACCACTTAAAAAACGGTTATGGGGAACTGAATCAATGGACTCCAAGGCAAGGAAAAATGAACATCTGGACACCAGGGCCTTAAAAACTGAACCACCGAACAGAAGGGCAAAGGGAACTTAACCACTGGTCTCCAAGGCATGAGGAACTGAACCATTAAACTCCAAGGCCTGAAGAGCAGAAACTGAACAAAAGAGTATGGGGAACTGAAGCACTAACACCAGGGCATGAAGATCAGAACCACTAGACACCAGGGCCTGGAGAACAGAACCACTAGACACCAGGGCCTGGAGAACAGAACCACTAGACACCAGGGCCTGGAGAACAGAACCACTAGACACCAGGGCCTGGAGAACTGAACCACTGGACACCAGGGCCTGGAGAACTGAACCACTGGACCCCAGGGCCTGGAGAACTGAACCACTGGACACCAGGGCCTGGAGAACTGAAACACACCAGGGCCTGGAGAACTAAAACACTGGACACCAAGGACTGGAGAACTGAACCTTTGGAGCAAGGAGTAAAAAACTGAACCACTTGATGCTGGAGCTTGGGTCACTAAATGGCAAAATAACTAAATTATATAGAGCTAAGGGACAAAATCACTTGACAAAACCAGCAACCCAATTGTCACTAATACAGTTGTCTCCAAGTACTGTGGCATCAAATCACTTCTGAGGTGACTGCAAAACCAAACAATGAATCCTCAGGGCCTGGGAGCTAAAACGTACAAACAACCAGGGGCAGAGACCTGAAGATCTAGAGGTCGGGGTAATAAAAGGATGTTAATAACTGCGGCACCAGGGACCCATCAATCTGAAACCTAGAGATATGAAACCTCTACACACCAGGGACTGGGACATTATATCACCCCCGACACTCCATGGTTTCGGACCCTGGTATACTAATCCTGCAAACAGGAAAGTGGAATGAACTATAAATGTACTTATCCACTAAACAACTGTGAACTGGGATATTACAAACTAGACCAGTAATACGGATCCGGTAAACCAGTGCATACTGGAAAGTAGACCAGTAGACTACTGCATATGAAATACTAGAACAGTAAACCGCTGGAAACCAGTACTGAGCTGCTGAACCAGGGAGTTGGTCTGTGAGTATAGATTGGGTCACTGAGCTATAGGACGCTATGTTCTGGGCCAGTAAATGACGGAACCCCTGGGGTACTGATCCCTTTACTTGGTACCTCCTGGGAGCTTTACAAAGATTTGCTTCTTTCAGAAGCGACAGGTTGCGGACCACTGGTCTAAATATTTAACCTGATTATGGCCACGTTTTGTGTCTTGGTAATAATAAGCAATCTTTTTCATTTGTAATTCCTTTTATCACCATGGAAATGCGCACATTAGAAATTAGTCTTAATCCCTTCCATTTCCATTTAACGAACATGCAGCCCCGACACCTGCTGACAAAATCTGCTGTCCATGGCGTCCGCAAATATGTCCCCTTGTCTCCGAGATGCTGGATTCTTTTCTTCCCAATAATTGAGAGGTTTATCTGAGCTCGAGAAAATGATGATGGAACCCGGGAGGTCTTCAGATTAATGTTCTTGTCTTGTAAGCAAGCACAACGGCCTTTATCCCGAGCAGTGCGAGACAAGGGTTTCTGCTCCTTTTTATTATTGAAGTCTGAACAAAGCCTTAAGGTTTCTCTCTTGGCTCCAATGCTTCGGTCTCAGAGGTTTCCAAAGAACTTCCATTTTGACATTTATAGGATCAAGCATCTGGAATAGATACAATGTACAGTATGCACAATGTGACTATTTAGTGCAGTGTTACAATGTTATTATATTTAGCAGTGTCAGGCTACTTTCACTCTACCGTCATAGGGTCTCAATACCGGAAAAAAAACGCTTTTGTTTTGTCCCCATTCATTGTCAAAGGGGCCAAAACGTAACTGAACAGAACGGAGCGCTCCGAAATGCATTCCTTTCCATTTGGTTGCGTTCCCAGAACGGAGAGCAAACCGCAGCATGCTGTAGTTTTTCTTTCCGTCATGGGATGCGGAGCAAAACGGACCTACAATGCAAGTCAATGGGGACGGATCCGTTTAACTCTGACACAAAAGAAAACGGATCCATCCCCTCTTGACTTTCAATGGAGTTCATGATGGATCCGTCTTGGCTATAGAAGACATAATACAACCGGATCCATTCATAACGGATGCAGACGGTTGTATTATCAGTAATGGAAGCGTTTTTGCTGAGCCCTGCCGGATCAGGCAAAAACGCTAGTGTGAAAGTAGCCTTAGGGTACTTTCATGCTAGCGTTTTTCTTTTCCGAAACTGAGTTCCGTCCTATGGGCTCAATACCGGAAAAGTGATCAGTTTTATCCTAATGCATTCTGAATGGAGAGAAATCAGTTCAGGATGCATCAGGATGACTTCAGTTCAGTCACTGGACGGCGTTTTGGACGGAGGAAATACCGCAGCATGCTACGGTATTCTCAACGTCCAAAATTCCAGATCAGTTGCTGGAATGCATTGAAATGTGCTAGTGCCGGATCCGGCATTAAAAATACTGCAATGCCGGATCCGTAAAAAAAAAATATATATATAATGGATCCGTTTCTCTGGATGACATACAGAGAGACGGATCGGTTCTTGCAATGCATTTGTAAGACGGATCTGCATCCGGATCCGTCTACAAATGCTGTCCGTTTGCATGCAGATTGCCGGCGACGGAACTGCTTGCCGGATCACTCTGCCGCAAGTGTGGAAGTAGCCTTACAATGTTACTATATTTAGTTTCATGAGAAGGTGAAGGAAGCAGAATCTGTTACATGCGCTTCACAACATCATCTCAGACTTCATGAAGACTCCAACTTTTAAAGGGGGGATGGACTCCAGGAAAGAAAACTTTGGGCTCTTTTACACGTGCGTGGAATTCGCTGCATGAAAGAGAGCCAAGCCCGCTCCGGACAGCGGAGACACGGAGCAGTAACATGATGGATAATGCTCCGCGCCTCTCTCTGATCTTTTTACTACAAAATCAGGGTGACAACTTTATCTCACTGCGATTTAAGTTGAAACTTACAGGGAAGTTTCAACTTAAGGCCTCATGCCCACGACCGTTGTTGTGTTCCGTTCCGCAAAATGGGGTTCCGTTGTTCCGTGATCCGTTTCCGTGTGTCTTCCTTTATTTTTGCAGGATCACCAGACATGAAGGAAAGTAAAAAAAAGTCTAAGTCAAGTTTGCCATGCAAAAACGGACGCGGATGACAATCTTGTGTGCCTCCGTGTTTTTTCACGGTCCCATTGACTTGAATGGGTCTGCAAACCATTTTCCGTGAAAAAAATAGGACAGGTTATATTTTTTTGACGGACTGGAACCACGGATCACGGACGCGGATGACAAACGGCGCATAAGCCGAGTTTTCAACGGACCCATTGAAAGTCAATGGGTCCGCAGAAAATCACAAAAAACGTAACAACGGACACGGAATGACAACGGTCGTGTGCATGAGGCCTTAGGCGGTATTTGGTATTCTGGTTTCAGCAAATCAATGTTACTGATGATGCAATAATAGATAGTCCATATCCATTCTTCATGTTTTTTTATTTTTATTTCTGCTTGCTGTCATTCTGTGGCAACCATCATTATTCACTTACAGTGAATAGAGCCCGGTCACGTGAGGGGCACACAGGAGTACAGTAAGTATATGAGAGCTGTGTCTACTAATGTGCCCTGCATCTGTGGACAGGACTGAGTTATCGTCACTGGATGTCAACAACCATGGCTGATATTGATGACAGCAAGCAGAGATATAACAACAGGAAGAACTGATACTGAATGTACTGCATGGTACAACATTGCCAGCATTATTTGCTGAAAGCGGAATACCCCTTTATGTCAGAAGGTAATATTGATGAGTGTAGAACAGAATGTAACCTGCTGCCATGTCTTTAAGCTACAGTATCAGAAGACAATTCACAGCTCTCGTGTTACATTCCTTTAGGACTCCCCCCCCCCCCTCCACCCCCCCCCCTCCCCCCCACCCTTGATCAATAGAATGGTGGTTTGGATTTTAGCCTGGAGATATCCACATCTCTGACTTAGGGCTCATGCGCATGAACTTATTTTCTTTCCGTGTCCGTTTTCTTTTGCGGAACGTATGTGGAACCATTCATTTCAATGGGTCTTAAAAAAAAACTGAAGTTACTCTGTTTGCATTCCGTTTCCGTATGTCCATATGTCCGTTCTGAGAAAAAATAGAGCATGTCCTATTATTGTCCACATTACGGACAAGGATAGGACTGTTCTTTTGGGGGCCAGCTGTTCCGTTCCGCAAAATACTGAATGCACAGTATTATTTTGTGAATACGTGTTTTGTGGACCGCAAAATACATATGGTCGTGTGCATGAGCCCTAAGGCCAATCACATCAATTGAACTTCAGTGCCTGACATGCTTGCTGACTGTTTCCAATAGCAACTACCAGAACAATGAATGTCACCAAAGAAAAACAAAATAGTTTTCAAATTCCCTCTCCAACGTGTACCTGTAGCCCATGTAGCCAAAGCCTGCATTACCTCACTCATCTGTACGCGTACCAAAAATTAGCCAAATGTTCACCTTTCTCTTCCAAATTACCAATCTGGCAGAGATGTAGTTCTGGACCCTTGGGCCTTCAATGCCAAATCTACTGGTGTCTATGTGGCAAAGTGCCCCATGGGTCCTGTAGGTTTGCACACTTCTGCAGCCCTATATCTACACCACTCCAGCGGTCTGTATATAACAACTTGGTTGAAAACACTTTAATTGTATAAAAACTTTTCAATCCATCACAGAATGTAGCATTGCTTATTAACTCCAAATATAAATGCTTCTGGTGCCTGTAGTCACCACTAGGGGGAGCTCTCTGCATGGAAATTCAAACAACAGCCCCCATTGAGCTCAATAATACACAGTATATGGTGAGCTCCCTCTAGGGGATGCAGTAGGAAGTTTGGAATTTTTGAAGTGTGACTACATTGGACATCGTAAATTGCTATTTGGTGACTAGGGGAGTCCATGAAGTGAGCAGATCATCTCTACTTTTTAGTTCTACAATGTTAGTTTTGCAGTTTGACCAGTGAAAGAAATAAAAGTTGAACAAACTGAACATCGTCAGCGGAGACCGAACATAACAGTGACCTTGTCAGCCCTCCCTTAAGTTAAATATTTCAAAGGGCCCCAGAATAATGGGATGACCCTCAGGCTCTAACCTAAGATGATCTATTTTTCTTCTCTCGACAGGGTATTGCAGCGGGAGCGCGATCAAAAGGCGAACACAAACAAAAAGTCTTTTTAACCGTTTCCTTTGGAGGAATCAAAATCTTTGATGAAAAGACTGGTGTAAGTAGATGCAGCATCAGCCGCAACTGTTTAATATGGAAGCAGGAAAATTCATCCCGGGAAAGCAGCGTGCGACATAGGCGCCCGGTTTGTAGATTCCGCTCGCCTCGCTGCCCTCTCGTCGCCTTTCCTTTTTTATGTCTTTGTTATCCTCACAGTTGTAGAATCATAGTTGGCAATTGGGGGGAAAGCGTTGTAAGAAGGCGACATTGTTATTTTCTGAATTGATCTGTCACCTTTGCCAGTGATTTCCGCGTCTTCCCAGTAATCGCCGCAGATTAAAAAGATTCTTCCTGTTCCTATTTTTAAAGAACAATTCTCCTTGAAATCCAAAGAATGACCTGGATGCATCATCCCCTGAGACGTCTTCTGCTCATTCATTCTCTTGGAAAGCTGGACCATTACAGGGATCTAGGAGGTCACCCAACTTTCTGTAGACCCTGAACGGCAGGTTTACTTATGTTTCCTACCATACAATGCCGCCAGGAAAACAGTTCTTGTTAAAGATGCATCCGGATCCCATGTGCTTCAGCCTCCGTAGCCATAGTCTTCTTCTCTCTAGTGGTTGAGCTACTTGTAGTTTATATTCTTTCAGTTCTGACTGGAATAGAAAGCAGCTCCTCTTATACCGAATTCCTGCTCAGCTTGTGCATACATACAGCAGCCAATCAGCACAAGTAAAGCAGCAGTGTAAAGCATGGGGTAGGGACAATGTAACAGCCTAAAGCTGGCTAACATTTTAGATAGCTGTCTCCCTGGCCCCCATACACATGCATGCTTGGCTTAACTGAACAAGGAGAGAAGATGAAAGGGGTTGACCCATCTCAACATTTGTGACATGTCACTGGGATATGCCATAAATGTTGAGATAGGACAATCCCTTTAAGCCTCTGTTAGACCCTTCTGTCCCCTTCAAACCCCCTTCCAGGCACCTCTGCCCTCTCTAGACTCCTCTTTGTCCTTCTTCAGACCCCCCCCCCAGACTCATCTAACCTCTGCACGCACCTCTTTAAGAGGTGAACACTTGTAATGCTACCAAACCACAGGGGAAACATGTGAGGCTCACAGTTGACCGATGGGTGTAATAGTTCATGTACTCACGGTTAGCAGATGCCTCCCTGGTCTGGCCTACAGTGGATGGGAAGACAGCACGAAATCCTCCGGGGCACTCTCTGTTGCAGGGAACACCAGACAGATGTTGGTTAAGGTGCCCTTGATGGTAATTGGTGTTTAAGGTGCTTTGGTGGCTGGGCCCCCGGTTCGTGACGCCAGCACCGTAAGGTGCAAATCTTGAGTGTAGTAGAAAGGATGAGGAGTCCGTTGTAAACCAGTTAAACATTTACTAAAAATCAATAGTCTCTGGTCAGTTGGTACAGTTCATCGATGGGAAGATTTTTGTATAGCATAAGTAAAAATAAGGTCAATCGTAATCCTGTTATCGGGTAGTGGCAGTTGTCAATGGAGGGATTCTTCTACTGCTGATACTCTACAGGCAAACTGAAGATTTACTTTAAGTTCCAACTCTAGCACTCTGGTACTGGATATGATATTTGCTTACTTTATATTTTGAGTTATCCAATAAGGACGTTCCCCTCGCGGCAGGCAAACTCTCTGCTTCATTACTTGCAGGATACTCTATCGTAGAACTTAAGGTCCACTATATCCCTGAAGGCTTTGTAGTGGTAAAGACAACTTTGCGCATTAATTGTCTATTTGTCTCCCGGCATTCGGAAAGTTGCTCTCAGGCACTTGTGCTAATGAGGTCCATAAGCTAGATCCAGCTGTAACCCTCACTAGTCTCCCCCCATATCCAGACATAGACTTACTTATAGTCTTGTGCTTGGTTGCTGTAGATAAATGTTCACTGTACTCCCTTAGCCTGGCCATGACCAAGGGGTAGAAATAGAAGACTACATGGTGGACGATGCCTGTTTCTCTCCTCCATGAACTTGCTTCTTCTCCTCTCACCAACTACTAACTTCCTGTTCTCCTCTACATTCTGCTCTAAGCTAGACACACCCCACTATATATATTATGTGGTGCCAGCACCACCTAGGGGCGAATGGGTGCAATGGCATTGCCAGCCTGATAATAGGAAATACCTACCATACAATGCAAATACATAGGCAGATGTTTAAAGTGTCCCATTTATACACATATACAGGTGAAACGCGAAAAATAGAAGAATATCGTGCAAAAAGTCCATTTACTGTACTTCAGTAATGCAAATTAAAAGGAATTGCATAAATGCAGCTTAAAATTAGAATTTTGTAAAAAAAAAAAAAAAGGTTCAGTATTCTAGGCTCCAAGTGTCACCCTCTAGTCAGCTAATTCATCCATACCCCCTGAGCAAAGGGGACCTCAAAATAGTGACTTTGGGGTTTCATAAGCTGTGAGCCATAATCATCCAAATTATAACAAATAAAGGCTTGACATATCTCACTGCCTGTAATGAGTCTCAGATGTTAGTTTCACCTTTTAAGTTGCATTACTGAAATAAATGAACTTTGCACGATATTCAAATTTTTCGAGTTCCGCCTGTATGTGGGGTGCTGCACACTGATTAGTTTTATACTATGCAATTAGTGGTTTGCAGCAATATATTCTCCTATGACCTTCTCTCCAGCCATATTTAAAGGGGCTTCTAGTAAAATGCTGTTGGTGCAGATCATTTATTGGATACCCCAAAGTATTATGATGTTCTTGGGAGCACATTCCTTAAAGTGGTATTCTCATTTTATGAACAGGATTCCAATCATAGAAAAGTATAGGACTGCAACCCAGCACAGAACACCGATACAATGATTTCAGGTCCCTGGCCACCGTGGGGTTAATCATCAATTAATATTTTTTCCACTTGTTTAGAGATTATGCTGATTTTGCATTGAAAACAAGCAGTTACCTTCAAATGGAAAGCAAACAGACAGACTAATTGGCTGATTCCAGACAGAGATGTATCGTGCGGCTGCTGCTATCTAAGGCGAGCAGCCTGTGCTGCAGCGGCAGCAGCCACCAGGGACTCCGCGTTCTTGCTTGAGTCCGCTCCACTACAAGACACCTGACTGCGGCACACGGGGGAGCGGAGGAAGGAGGGGAACGTAACCACCTGGATGCCGCAGATGGAGGGACCCTGACACAGACGTTTGTCCTGATTAAGAGGCGCTCATAGCACTTTATCAGTCCTGCAGAATCTGCTAGAACCAGCGGCTTTGGCTACGCCGCGCAGAAAATGGATGGAGCAGCCGCGCAGGGCATTCATTAGACAATTAATAATGTAATCTGAGTGGGAAAAAGAATAGACAAAAGAGGGACGATGACCCCGGATGTTATTAGCTTTATTACTATTATTCAGGGTCATAGAAATATATCGTCCTCTCCGTATGAATGGAAATATACAGCGGCATGCAAAAGTTTGGGCGCCCTGGTCAAAATTACTGTTACTGTGAACAGTTAAGCAAGTTGAAGAGGAAATGATCTCCAAAAGATGTAACGTTAAAGATGACACATTCCCTTCTTATTTTAAGCAAAAACAATGGGGGTCATTTATAAAGGCGTCTAAAACCGGTTTTCCTTTACATCAGTCTCCTCCAATGTCTTTTAGAAAGTTGTAGATACTGAGATCGCTATTATCCTACATGCACACAAACGTGGTTTGGTTCCGCATTTTTTGTGGCTCGGGTGCGTACCCGTTCACTTCAAAGGGGCCACAAAAGATGCGGACAGCACTCCGCGTGCTGTCCGCATCCGTTGCTCCGTTCCGTAGCCCCGCAAAAAAAAATAGAACATGTCCTATTGTTGTCCGTTTGGCGGACAAGGATAGGCACTGTTACAATGGATCAGCAAAAAAAAGGATGCCATACGGACGTCATCCGTTTTTTTTGCGGATCCGCAATTTGATGACCGCAAAACACAAACGTTTGTGTGCATGTAGGCTTAACATAATAACAACAGCTGAATAGCTACAAATGTAGTCTCATGCCCGCTTAGTGAGAAGTTATCTGATAGTCTGACATTAGGGTCTGGGACAATACAAGAAATGTATATGGAACCCAGGTGCCTAACAAGTAACCATCGGGCCAAAGCATACCCCACCATGATGGCCTTCAGGACTCTGTTCAGGACTTGAAAAACATGACTATTTTAGTCTCCCATAGACACGGTACAGGGATAATATATACAGTGATGTCACAGCACAGGGGTAATAAACACAGTGATGTCACGGTACAGGAATATATACAGTGATGTCACAGTACAGGGATAATAAACACAGTGATGTCACAGTACAGGGATAATAAACACAGTGATGTCACAGTACAGGGATAATACACACAGTGATGTCACAGCACAGAGATAATAAACACAGTGATGTCACAGTACAGGGATAATAAACACAGTAATGTCACAGTACAGGGATAATACACACAGTGATGTCACAGTACAGGGATAATAAACACAGTGATGTCACAGTACAGAGATAATAAACACAGTGATGTCACAGTACAGGAATAATAAACACAGTGATGTCACAGTACAGGGATAATAAACACAGTGATGTCACAGTACAGAGATAATAAACACAGTGATGTCACAGTACAGAGATAATAAACAATGTGATGTCACAGTACAGGGATAATAAACACAGTGATGTCACAGTACAGGGATAATAAACACAGTAATGTCACAGTACAGGGATAATAAACACAGTGATGTCACAGTACAGGGATAATAAACACAGTGATGTCACAGTACAGGGATAATAAACACAGTGATGTCACAGTACAGGGATAATAAACACAGTAATGTCACAGTACAGAGATAATAAACACAGTGATGTCACAGTACAGGGATAATAAACACAGTGATGTCACAGTACAGGGATAATAAACACAGTGATGTCACAGTACAGGGATAATAAACACAGTGATGTCACAGTACAGAGATAATAAACACAGTAATGTCAATGTACAGAGATAATAAACACAGTGATGTCACAGTACAGAGATAATACACACAGTGATGTCACAGTACAGGGATAATAAACACAGTGATGTTACAGTACAGGGATAATAAACACAGCGATGTCAATGTACAGAGATAATAAACACAGTGATGTCACAGTACAGAGATAATACACACAGTGATGTCACAGTACAGGGATAATAAACACAGTGATGTCACAGTACAGGAATAATAAACACAGTGATGTCACAGTACAGAGATAATAAACAGTGATGTCACAGTACAGAGATAATAAACACAGTGATGTCACAGAACGGGGATAATACACACAGTGATGTCACAGTACGGGGATAATAAACACAGTGATGTCACAGTACAGGGATAATAAACACAGTGATGTCACAGTACAGAGATAATAAACACAGTGATGTCACAGTACAGGGATAATAAACACAGTGATGTCACAGTACAGAGATAATAAACACAGTGATGTCACAGTACAGGGATAATAAACACAGTGATGTCACAGTACAGGGATAATAAACACAGTGATGTCACAGTACAGGGATAATAAACACAGTGATGTCACAGTACAGAGATAGTAAACACAGTGATGTCACAGTACAGAGATAATAAACACAGGGATGTCACAGTACAGAGATAATACACACAGTGATGTCACAGCACAGAGATAATAAACACAGTGATGTCACAGTACAGAGATAATAAACAGCGATGTCACAGTACAGAGATAATAAACACAGTGATGTCACAGTACAGAGATAATACACACAGTGATGTCACAGCACAGAGATAATGCACACAGTGATGTCACAGTACAGAGATAATGCAATATGTAATATTACAGAGAATGGATGCTGCACTCAGCAGGGGTAATCATGGGGCTCTACCATAAAACATAGGATTGGGCAGCGTTCCTCCCCTTCCATCACCCACTGTAATCACTAGTCGTAATGAGCGGCATAGGGAATATTAGTTTTAGCAATATTTCGTGAATTTGTTGCATAATATTCGCAATAAATTAGCGAATTCTAGAAATCGTGATCTTCAGTCATTATTTTTGTGGTTGCCCAAATCGGCACTAATGATGCACAATTTTTTTGCGCAATACATGCAACTTCACATTTTATCAGGTCTGAGTAGATATTAGTGATTGGTGCCCTAAGTATTGTTGTGACATCACCGCACTATGTCTGTATCACAGCACAGTAATCCCTATCACACTACCTAACACCCTGCACTGGACCCTGTCAGCTCCACTATATCACTATCTAATCTACACTGACTATCTGTATTATAAATCAGCTAATTAACTATCTAATGTAATGACACAGGAAAGCACAGAGCACAGCAATGTCACTGCTCTCTCCCAGATCCAATGGCGGATCCAGAGCCTGGTCTCGGGAGGGGCACTTTCAGATTATTTTCTATCCGTCGCCACAGAACAATGGTGCTTATAGAACAGACTACACAGTGTAGGCTATATGTGTATAACAAACATATTCCACATGAACACTTACAGTCACATGGCCCTTGGGGGTCTCGGACGCCACTTCAGCACTTTGGCCGGGGGCTCGGCGGAGCTGAGGTGTTTTATCCTAATGAGAAAGATTTCATAATAAGGATTTGGAGAAGGGGCAGAGGGATAGCAGAGCAGGGAGAGGCTGGTGCTGCTACTAGGGGGTCATACCATGGGGCAGTAATAAAGCCCACCATAATGCCCCCCCCAGTAGTAATAATTCTCCTTATAATGTGACAGTGCAAAAATACCCCCTTGTAATGCCCCCAGTTGAGCTAATGTCCCCATAGTGCCCCCATAATGTGCCAGTATAAAATACCCCTATATAGTGCCCCTAGTAAATGACCCCATAGTGCTCCACACCCTCCTTCCTCCTAGTGCCCCCCATAATGTACCAGTATAAAATGCTCCAGTAGATGCCCTCAGTGTCCCCCATAATTAGCAAGTATAAAATACCCCTTCTTAGTGCCCCCCATAGATGACCCCATAGTACTCCTCTCCCCCTTCCCCATAGTACCCACCATAATGTGTCCCAGTATAAAATTGTACTGTACAGAGAGCCCATATAAAATACCCCTTCTTTGTGGCCTCAGTAGATGCCCCTATAGTGCCCCCCAATCATGTGCCAGTATTAACAGCCCCCCTGCCAGTAATAATAGCCCCCTATGCCAGTAATAGCAGCCCCCAGTAATAACAGCCCCCAGTAATAAGAGCCCCTCTGTGTCAGTAATAACAGCCCCCAGTAATAAGAGTCCCTCTGTGTCAGTAATAACAAGTAATAAGAGCCTCTCTGTGTCAGTAATAACAGCCCCCAGTAATAAGAGCCCCTCTGTGCCAGTAATAACAGCCCCCAGTAATAACAGCCCCCCTTTGCCAGTAATAACAGCCCCCAGTAATAATAGCCCCCCTTTGCCAGTAATAACAGCCCCCCTTTGCCAGTAATAACAGCCCCCAGGTGCCAGTAATAACAGCCCCCCCTTTGCCAGTAATAACAGCCCCCCACCAGTAATAACAGCCCCCCTTTGCCAGTAACAATAGCCCCCCTTTGCCAGTAATAACAGCCCCCAGGTGCCAGCAATAACAGACCCCCCTTTGCCAGTAATAACAGCCCCCCTTTGCCAGTAATAACAGCCCCCCTTTGTCAGTAATAACAGCCCCCGCCAGTAATAACAGCCCGCCTTTGCCAGTAATAACAGCCCCCCGCCAGTAATAACAGCCCCCGCCAGTAATAACAACCTCCAGGTGCCAGTAATAACAGCCCCCCCTTTGCCAGTAATAACAGCCCCCCCTTTGCCAGTAATAACAGCCCCCCCCCCTTTGCCAGTAATAACAGCCCCCCTTTGCCAGTAATAACAGCCCCCCCTTTGCCAGTAATAACAGCCCCCCTTTGCCAGTAATAACAGCCCCCCTTTGCCAGTAATAACATCCCCCCTTTGCCAGGAATAACAGCCCCCCTTTGCCAGTAATAACATCCCCCCTTTGCCAGGAATAACAGCCCCCCTTTGCCAGTAATAACAGCCCCCAGGTGCCAGTAATAACAGCCCCCCGCCAGTAATAACAGCCCCCAGGTGCCAGTAATAACAGCCCCCCGCCAGTAATAACAGCCCCCCGCCAGTAAAAGTATTGTATATAATAAAATAAAAATAAAACATATTTACCTCCATGTCAGCGATGCGATGCAGCCTCTTCTGGCCTGTGTCCCACACTGTATGGCTCAGGCGGCGCGATGGCGTCATCGCGCCGCCTGAGCCGGCCTCTGATAGGCTGCAGGCACTAGGCCGGCAGCCTATCAGAGGAAGGGAAAGGGACACGCCTCTCCCTCCCCTACCGCAGCACAGGCAGGCATCTGTATCGCTGTCCTGAGGACGGTGATACAGATGACTGGAGATGAGCGCTTCCACAATGGAAGCGCTCATCTCCCTGTGCCCAGCCACCGCCCGCTGCCGCCCGCCGCCAGCTCGGGGGGGCAATTGCCCTGTTGCCCCCCCCCCCTGGATCCGCCACTGCTCAGATCTGCAAAAAACTGCAGAAAACGGCGGCTGGGGAGGCTCTTATATAGTAAGGGGGTCGGCTACTTTCCTATTGGTTGCTAGGGATGTTGCTAAGCTCAGACAAGGACATTGCAGCCTTCTCATTGGCCCACAAGCAAGAAGGGAGGTTACTGTTGAAAAAAAAAATCTAGAATATTTGCGATTACGAATATAGATCACTATATTCTAAATCTTCGCATATTCTCGAAGTGCCGATATTTGTGATTAAAATTTGCGATTAGAATATTTGCGATCAACACTAATCACTAGCTGCACATTATATCTCAGTGGCCATGGGCCCCTTAGTCGATGGGCCCCATAGCAGCTCTCCTAGTAATTACGCTCATGTACATTAAAAGAATAATTGATAATTTAAAACTGCGTTTATAAACAACGTAAAAATATAAAATGAGAGAACAGCTCAGCTAATGAACGGCTGCCGGAAATTCACCAGTTTATTAAGTCACCAGTAACCTCGTCAGCGAGGAAATATTAATTGTGGTATTAATTAGCTGTATTTATGCTCGTCATTAGCTGATTATCCGGGAATACGAGGGTGGATATTATTAAACTGCGCTTCTCTCCTCCAACATCTCCAATTAATGAGGCTGTTTACAGAGTGCAGACCCTATGGAGGTTTTTTAATGCAGTCGCTAATTACTTGTTCGTTAGGAAAAAAAAAAAAATATGGTGTTTTCCGGAATAGGTAGGAAGGTGGGAATTAAAGGGACACACCACCAATAGTTGCCGCACGTTTTCCGTAATCATTATATCCACTGCGAAATTGGTGAAATTCTCTCATTTATCCGGATTTCCATGGCCGGCTGCGCAATTTTCAAAATGGCTCCTTCCTAAATACTCAATAGCTCGCAACTCATTATCGCGTTATAAACGACAGTCGCTCGCTTCATTAAGTTTGTTTTACTTGATCTGTCATCGAACAAATGTGCGTTACACAAACGAAGACTGACGATCCCACAGGAGCGCCCCCGCCAGGAGCCCTTCCATTTTTTACTTTTTCTTTTTTGTATTTTTTTAATCGCTGTTTTTAATTACAGATCATTCTCTGAATGGGAATCGGTTAGCAGAAATATAATGTTGAATTTTTCGCAGGCGTTAAGTACACCGCATTTACAAACTTAATGGAGAGGCATCTGTCAGGCATAGAATAAAACAGCGATGCAAGGGAGGCTGCGCCGCCGTGAATCCGCGAGCGGTACCATCCCTTCTGGATGGATTCACAGCTGAAAACCTCAACCCCTAATATCTCTATTTCACTTGCCAAACTGCGACGCATCCAAAGATCTCACGAAAAAAAAATTGGATTTGTGTGACTGTGGCTTTAAATCTGACAAGAGAAGAAAGATTGTGTTGGGATGTGATACATTGTACAAAGAGTATGATAGAGTCTGCAGCCAAAGCTGGCTGCGATTTATGTGGGCTCTTGGGTGAAGTGGGCTCTACCCATTTAGGGCTTTAAACAGAGCCCCCCCCCCCCCTCACCTATTTTAACTACACCCATTTTTCACTAAATTTATTTGGCTCAGCCCATGAGGAGTTGAGAAATGGATTGCTAATATTATAGCAATTAAGTGCTGGGACTGATGATGTCATCACACTAGTGCTGTGGCAGGGATTGGTGTCACACTGGCGGCATGGCTGACACTGATGATGTCATCACAATAGTGCTGTGGCAGGGATTAGTGATGTCATCACACTGGCAGCATGGCTGACTCTGATGATGTCATCACAATAGTGCTGTGGTTGACATTGCTGTTGCTCAGCAATCTCCTTTCACCTGCTCTGATACATTGTAACAAACTATCAGGATGGAAGATAGATTTGGGCACGCATATGTTAATGTTACAGAGGATTGTATAAGATCAGGGATCAGCAACCCCCGGCACTCCAGCTGTTCTGAAACTACAACTCCCAAAATCCTTCTTTTACTTCTTTAGGAGTTACAAAAACAGCTGAGAGCAAGTGTGCATGGTGGGAGTTGTAGTTTCACAGCAGCCAGAGTGCCGAAGGTTGTTGAACCCTGGTACAGATCATACAATTGTAACAAACCCACAGCCGTTAGAAGGCCTGTACAGGCTTTCAGCCTCTCAATGACACCACATTTGTGCCAATACAATGACATCATGTACTGAGTGGGTATCCTCCATTTCTGATGACATCACGACGTTAGTGACATCATGTATTCAGTGAGCGCCTTCTATTCCTCCACCCTGATACCCGGGATAGTGGTCTCTCCGCTGCACGGGGTCCCTGCTCTCCCGGCAGGGGCATCTCTCAGGTCCTCGGTGATTTGGAGGTGATTAACCCTCTGTATGCAGACTTTACCTGGAAGCCTCACTAAGCCTGTTAGCATCCGGCGACCAGTAGTGCGAGGTCTGCACCGACGTTGGGCTGGAGCCAAGTTCCTGCACAGCAGCTAATTACACAGAAGCTTCTCATTAGCAAATGGGAAAGAAACAAATTGTTACTGATCTCTATATCCACATGGAACGCAATAGTCTCAGCTGCTGCAGAACATCGTGGGCTGAACTGCTGGCAGTCACTCTGTGTAGAGATCATTCCCATTATCTACTGCTATTAGGTCACAGTCACATTCAGGGTCAGGATTCCTGACGCAGTTTCTGAATCAAAAACCAGGAGTGAATTCAAGAAAGAGGAGAAGCCACGTCTGTCCTTCTGTCCGTTTATCATCCACTCCTGATTTTGGCTTCCAGAACTTCATGCAGAACACTGAATTTGTGGCCGTACCTGAAGCCTGAAGGGTGTTATAATCCTCCCTTAGTGATAACGGTATTTATTAGATTGGTTTAAACCATGGATGTCAAACTCATGGCCCTCCAGATGTTGCAAAACTACAACTCCCATCATTCCCTGATAGCTGTAGTATGCCCAGGCATGATGGGAGTTGTAGTTTTGCAACAGCTGGAGGGCCACGAGTTTGACATCGCTGGTTTAAACTGTTTTCATTCCCATAATTGAAGCTCAAATTTTCTCCTCTCTTCACTCTGTACTCAGTTTCGCCCCCTGCTGTGCATCACACCGCCCAGAGCATATCCCCTATTATTTCTCCATCCTATGGGCAGAATATCCATTGATTAAATAAAGTCCATATCAATAACCTAATTCCACCCTAGGGATGGATCCTACCCCCGCACACCCATGTCTAGGGCAGGAAGGACTAAGGAGGGCATTTATTAAGACCGTAGTTTTGTAGAGGATCCTCCGCAGGCCATGCGACAGTCTTATAGCGGTATTCCTATCTGAGACAATGGGAGACTATTGCTAAGATATGTCCCCATTGTCGGATAGGTGTGGTCCCACCGAACTGAGCGGGGAAAGTGGTGGCTGGAGGACCCTGGGTTTCCCCGGGTCTGGCCACCACCAAGCGCTCTCCCCATAGAAGTGAATAGGACCGATGGAACTAGGTGAGTGCCCCATAGAAATGAATGGAGGGCAGCCGCGTATGTCCGGTGCGCCCTCCGGGACTTTGCCGCCTGCCTTTACAAGATAAGTGCAGGTCCCAGCAGTGGGACCCGCACCTATCAGACACTGGGGGCATATCCTAGCGATCTGTCCCCATTGTCTGAGGTGGGAATACCCCTTTTGCTCCCTTGCTGGTGTAGATTTAAGCCATTTTCCAAGCAATAAACTGGCATGTAAAATGATAAATGAGCCGGGCCAGCCGATCCGCTTCCCCACCAGCGCCAAGCCCCCTTTCCCCCCTACTTCGCAAAAATCGCATGAGTGGGGAGAAGTCTCAGCTTTTGCTGCAAAATGGCGTGCGACAAAATCTGCGACTTATATACGCCACAATAGCGGCGTATATATATGTTAATAAATGACCCCCTAAGTGCCTGTTTGCCTCTGTTCTATCCTTTTTTAGGGGAAAAGGGCAACACAAGTCTCTTTTTCTCCCTTAGCTTACAGTGCACCCCAAACTGTAGGGGTAACCATCTCCTAGGACCCCATAGCAGCTGATACAGACTATTACTACGCAATATCATTATAAGTGATAGGTTTGCATGCATATAAAGTAGCTGCAGACACCAGATCATGCATGCACAGAGCAGGTAAGTCTATGTGTAAATTTTTTTTATTTTTTTTAATTATTTTTTTTAGATTATTTCAAGGATATATACTGTGGAGTTACATCACTCCTACAGCACGTGTCTAGGCTTTTACTCTTCTCAGTTTGCAGCATTGACTTGTATATCTATGCATTTACATCACCCGAGCTCTTCAGTTAATGTTACCAGCTGTGGGTCAACGACATTCTTCATTGGATTGTGACACGTAAAGTGCTTGATGGCAGATGTATGTTGGGGAGGTGAGAGCACGCCCGGGCTGAAGGGTCGGACGTAGAAGTAATAACTCACAGATATCTACATTATACTCTCATCTTTATTATTCTTTTCAGTGGAATTATTACTGGAAATGTAAGGCTGGGAAGCAATAGTTACAATGTATCACCTTTACACCAGTATATACTGCCACCTACAGGCCATGGCTGGTACAACAGGCACAATAATTACAGTGAGAGTTGAATTGATCGGCTCCAGTCATTTGATTGAGCAGTGATTAATATTGTGGACTGTCTGCTGGGATGTGTAGAAAAAAAATAAACACTCAAGCAGTAAAAAACATCACCTTCTTAAAGGCGTTTCGGGCACCCAGGCCCCTTGTCAAAAGAATGGAAGGTGATGTTTTTTACTGCTTGAGTGTTTTTTTTTTCTACAAATAAAGTGACCAGTTTGGAATACGGCGGTGCTGGTTTTTTCTCGATTGTCGATTCAGGAGTCTCTGGTCACCGTGACACGCCGTCAGTCGGTAACAATCCCCGAATTGTGTTTTGTTTGTCTGCTGGGATGTGATGGATGGGAGGTGCAGGCCTGTCTTCATTTGTTTTGTATTTTTTTGGTTTAAAAGGGACCCCATTCCATTTGTTTCCATCGCCTTCCCACATTGCAACCCTGCTCCTGTTACCTGCAGCCTTTTCCTCACATCATCACATGAGAGGACAGATCACTGCCTTCAGCACACTCATATCCTGAAATACTCTGCGCTGCTGAGCACCTCCACATCCTATGATCTCCCCACATCAGAACACAGTCATACGCATCAGTATACTCCCTCCTGAAATACTCTGTGTTTCTGTAATGCGCACTGAGTATCTTGTTGTGTCTCATACAGGCAAATATACAATTGTAGAAAACCCTCAGCTGTGAGAATTGTAAGGTCTGTAAAGATTGTCGGTCTCTGGGTGAGCTCTTAGGGGTCTGGTACTCATTGAGGAGACCCAGCTGGCGTATGCAGTCCTATAGGCAATCGTAGCCTTAGTGTGTAAGTAAGAGTGTTCGCATTCAATGACAGCAAGCAGAAATTGATCAATAGGACCAGTACTGCAGGGGCGGTCACCTAGCTCTTGGGGGGTCCTCAATGGCACATCCCCCTAGTTATACAGCTGTAGATGGGCAGGAGAGATCACTACATGGGGCTCATACGTTCAAGTAAAATACCGCCCCAGTGAAGTGAAATGCTGAGGGTCTGTAGATGCAGAATTTGCAGGATTTTGGCTGCAGCACTGACACCTCCATACAATATTTAGCGTCCCTGTTGCGTGTCGGGACAGCGGCTCCTGAAACATCAGAATTAGGTCACTTTATGCTCGGCAATAAAACAATGCAGCCCCCGGTGACTGTAGACGCCGGATACCAGAGTCTGCGCCGGGTCTATCTGCGAGTGAAAGAGGAGGCTCCAGGCTACAAACACAGAAAACAATGTCAAGAAGTAAAAGGATGACACTTTACATCAAGTCTGAGGATGATAGGAGGGAGCGGAGCCAGAGGAGACCCCCAAACACAGAGGGGCCCAGAGCCTGGACAGAGGATGCAAGGAAAGGAGCGGAGCCAGAGGAGACCCCCAAACATAGAGGGGCCCAGTGCCTGGACAGAGGATGCAAGAAAAGGAGCGGAGCCAGAGGAGACCCCCAAACACAGAGGGGCCCAGTGCCTGGACAGAGGATGCAAGAAAAGGAGCAGAGCCATAGGAGACCCGCAAACATAGAGGGGCCCAGTGCTTGGACAGAGGGTGAAAAGAAAGGAGCAGAGCCAGAGGAGACCCCAAAACATAGAGGGGCCCAGTGCCTGGACAGAGGATGCAAGGGAAGGAGCGGAGCCAGAGGAGACCCCCAAACATAGAGGGGCCCAGTGCCTGGACAGAGGATGCAAGAAAAGGAGCAGAGCCAGAGGAGACCCCCAAACATAGAGGGGCCCAGTGCCTGGACAGAGGATGCAAGGAAAGGAGCTGAGCCAGAGGAGACCCCAAAACATAGAGGGGCCCAGTGCCTGGACAGAGGATGCAAGGAAAGGAGCTGAGCCAGAGAAGACCCCAAAACATAGAGGGACCCAGTGCCTGGACATAGGATGCAAGGGAAGGAGCAGAGCCAGAGGAGACCCCCCAAACATAGAGGGGCCCAGTGCCTGGACAGATAATGCAAGGGAAGGAGCGGAGTCAGAGGAGACCCCCAAACATAGAGGGGCCCAGTGCCTGGACAGATGATGCAAGGGAAGGAGCGGAGTCAGAGGAGACCCCCAAACATAGAGGGGCCCAGTGCCTGGACAGATGATGCAAGGGAAGGAGCGGAGCCAGAGGAGACCCCCAAACATAGAGGGGCCCAGTGCCTGGACAGAGAATGCAAGGGAAGGAGCGGAGTCAGAGGAGACCCCCAAACATAGAGGGGCCCAGTGCCTGGACAGATGATGCAAGGGAAGGAGCGGAGCCAGAGGAGACCCCCAAACATAGAGGGGCCCAGTGCCTGGACAGAGGATGCAAGAAAAGGAGCAGAGCCAGAAGAGACCCCCATACATAGAGGGGCCCAGTGCCTGGACATAGGATGAAAGAAAAGGAGCAGAGCCAGAGGAGACCCCCAAACATAGAGGGGCCCAGTGCCTGGACATAGGATGCAAAGAAAGAAGCTGAGCCAGAGGAGACCCCCAAACATAGAGGGGCCCAGTGCCTGGACAAAGGATGCAAGGAAAGGAGCGGAGCCAGAGGAGACCCCCAAACATAGAGGGGCCCAGTGCCTGGACAGAGGATGAAAGGGAAGTAGCATAGCCAGAGGAGACCCCCAAACATAGAGGGGCCCAGTGCCTGGACAGAGGATGCAAGGAAAGGAGCGGAGCCAGAGGAGACCCCCAAACATAGAGGGGCCCAGTGCCTGGACAGAGGATGAAAGGGAAGGAGCATAGCCAGAGGAGACCCCCAAACATAGAGGGGCCCAGTGCCTGGACAGAGGATGAAAGCGAAGGAGTGGAGCCATAGGAGACCCGCAAACATAGAGGGGCCCAGTGCCTGGACAGAGAATGCAAGGGAAGGAGCGGAGTCAGAGGAGACCCCCAAACATAGAGGGGCCCAGTGCCTGGACATAGGATGCAAAGAAAGAAGCTGAGCCAGAGGAGACCCCCAAACATAGAGGGGCCCAGTGCCTGGACAAAGGATGCAAGGAAAGGAGCGGAGCCAGAGGAGACCCCCAAACATAGAGGGGCCCAGTGCCTGGACAGAGGATGAAAGGGAAGTAGCATAGCCAGAGGAGACCCCCAAACATAGAGGGGCCCAGTGCCTGGACAGAGGATGCAAGGAAAGGAGCGGAGCCAGAGGAGACCCCCAAACATAGAGGGGCCCAGTGCCTGGACAGAGGATGAAAGGGAAGGAGCATAGCCAGAGGAGACCCCCAAACATAGAGGGGCCCAGTGCCTGGACAGAGGATGAAAGCGAAGGAGTGGAGCCATAGGAGACCCGCAAACATAGAGGGGCCCAGTGCCTGGACAGAGAATGCAAGGGAAGGAGCGGAGTCAGAGGAGACCCCCAAACATAGAGGGGCCCAGTGCCTGGACATAGGATGCAAAGAAAGAAGCTGAGCCAGAGGAGACCCCCAAACATAGAGGGGCCCAGTGCCTGGACAAAGGATGCAAGGAAAGGAGCGGAGCCAGAGGAGACCCCCAAACATAGAGGGGCCCAGTGCCTGGACAGAGGATGAAAGGGAAGTAGCATAGCCAGAGGAGACCCCCAAACATAGAGGGGCCCAGTGCCTGGACAGAGGATGCAAGGAAAGGAGCGGAGCCAGAGGAGACCCCCAAACATAGAGGGGCCCAGTGCCTGGACAGAGGATGAAAGGGAAGGAGCATAGCCAGAGGAGACCCCCAAACATAGAGGGGCCCAGTGCCTGGACAGAGGATGAAAGCGAAGGAGTGGAGCCATAGGAGAACCGCAAACATAGAGGGGCCCAGTGCCTGGACAGAGAATGCAAGGGAAGGAGCGGAGTCAGAGGAGACCCCCAAACATAGAGGGGCCCAGTGCCTGGACAGAGGATGCAAGGTAAGGAGCGGAGCCAGAGGAGACCCCCAAACATAGAGGGGCCCAGTGCCTGGACAGAGGATGCAAGGGAAGGAGCGGAGCCAGAGGAGACCCCCAAACATAGAGGGGCCCAGTGCCTGGACAGAGGATGCAAGAAAAGGAGCAGAGCCATAGGAGACCCCAAAACATAGAGGGGCCCAGTGCTTGGACAGAGGATGCAAGGAAAGGAGCGGAGCCAGAAGAGACCCCCATACATAGAGGGGCCGAGTGCCTGGACATAGGATGAAAGAAAAGGAGCAGAGCCAGAGGAGACCCCCAAACATAGAGGGGCCCAGTGCCTGGACATAGGATGCAAAGAAAGGAGCTGAGCCAGAGGAGACCCCCAAACATAGAGGGGCCCAGTGCCTGGACAGAGGATGCAAGGAAAGGAACGGAGCCAGAGGAGACCCCCAAACATAGAGGGGGCCAGTGCCTGGACAGAGGATGAAAGGGAAGGAGCATAGCCAGAGGAGACCCCCAAACATAGAGGGGCCCAGTGCCTGGACAGAGGATGAAAGCGAAGGAGTGGAGCCATAGGAGACCCCAAAACATAGAGGGGCCCAGTGCCTGGACAGAGAATGCAAGGGAAGGAGCGGAGTCAGAGGAGACCCCCAAACATAGAGGGGCCCAGTGCCTGGACAGAGGATGCAAGGGAAGGAGCGGAGCCAGAGGAGACCCCCAAACATAGAGGGGCCCAGTGCCTGGACAGAGGATGCAAGGAAAGGAGCGGAGCCAGAAAAGATCCCCATACATAGAGGGGCCCAGTGCCTGGACATAGGATGAAAGAAAAGGAGCAGAGCCATAGGAGACCCCCAAACATAGAGGGGCCCAGTGCCTGGACATAGGATGCAAAGAAAGGGGCTGAGCCAGAGGAGACCCCCAAACATAGAGGGGCCCAGTGCCTGGACAGAGGATGAAAGCGAAGGAGTGGAGCCATAGTAGACCCCAAAACATAGAGGGGCCCAGTGCCTGGACAGAGGATGCAAGGAAAGGAGCGGAGCCAGAGGAGACCCCCCAAACATAGAGGGGCCCAGTGCCTGGACAGAGGATGAAAGCGAAGGAGCGGAGCCAGAAGAGGACCCCCCCCCCCGATACACAGAGGGTGACTAAGGATGAAAGGAAGGATTACAGCAAGAGGAGACCCTAAAAATGTACAGGGACCAGTGCCTGGCACACAAAATAAAAGGTGGTAAAGAGTAGATCAAGAGGAGACCCCCAAACACTCCTTGACCGTGGCCCCAGCCGGGGGTCAACCTGTAATCAATTTATTTTCATGGGGTCGTTCTAAGGAATAAAGATTGTTGACAACAACCCCTGACTGCGGCCCCTCTGTTTTTCCTAATTGTGCTCAATATATTAATTATTGGGTGGAAGGTGCAGTGTAAATTCTTCTCTGTGTCTCGTGGATACGATCCTCACCAGTGATTTACATACCTTTCCTGTGTGGACAGGAACCCCCATCATCTACCAGACTACATTACAGTCAGTCCATTCCTGATGCAGTTTCCGCCCCTCCCCCATTTGATATTTGCCTGTTCTCACCTGACTACAGCAGGTAATTATACTGATGCCGGAGAGCAGTGAGGTCCTTGTGCACATCATACGACATATGAGGCATGCGGGGGCTCGGCGTCCAGGGGGCTGACAGCTGCCTGAGGTGAGATGATGAGATTTATAATGTGTGATTTTTTTTCTATAACTAATCTTATTGGAAGCTTAAAGGAAAACTCCAACCATCACATAATGACCATGGGAATGCAAAGAAATCACGGATCCCCATGGCGAAAATCAGAATGGCCCCCCTTCCCCCCACTGTGCGCTCCGCCATGTGCTGTGAACTTATTAAAATCAGTGCACGTCATTAGGGTCACAATTCTGCGCTGATTAATATCAAAATGTATTTCTATAGCCATGAATTTAATGCGATAAATGACACGATTCTGCTTCCTGCAGTCACCACTAGGGGGAGCTCATTATACATGGATTTATACAGGTAGAATTAGTGGGAACGTGTCAGCTCCTGACTGAGGGCAGCCCGGTGCAGCGACAGCTGATTTCAGAGGTGTATTCAGTATTCGGAGTACTACATGTACCAGCACTGCTGAGAGAGATGAGTCCGATGCCACATGCCACTCCCGTCCTCACTGCCTCCACATCAGGATTAGCAGTTTGCATATTTTTGGGATGCCTTTATTAAGACTGTCCCAGTTCTCACACTACATGTTCTGTCACTGAGGCGCGAGGCATAAAATGTCTCTATGAGGTACTTTTCTTCTATGCAGCTTTAGGCTACTTTCACACTTGCGGCAGAGGATTCCGTCGCCGGATCTGTCAAAACGTACAGTATGCAAACTGATGGCATTTGTCAGACTGAGCAGGATACTGATCCGAATGACAAATGCATTGAAATTACGGATCCGTCTCTCCGGAAAAACTGATCCAGCATTTTTTTTTTACATTTTTTGCGGTCTGAGCATGCGCAGACCGCAATGCTGGATCCGTTTTGCCAAAACACTCGGGGCCGGATCCGGCATTAATGCTTTTCAATGGGGAAAAATGCTGGATCCGGCATTCCGGCAAGTGTTCCGGAATTTTGGACGTAGATAAAACCGCAGCATGCTGCGGTATTATCTACGCCCTAAAAAGGCAAAAAGACTGAACCGAAGATATCCTGATGCATCCTGAACGGATTACTCTCCATTCAGAACCCATGGGGATGAAACTGATCAGTTCTTTTCCGGTATTGAGCCCCTAGGACGGAACTTAATAACGTAATAATACCGGAAAAGAAAAACGCTAATGTGAAAGTACCCTAAGAGAGGATCTACATATGTGGCTGCATTACAGCCAGGTGCAGGATTCTCGCTCATGCGGGAGCCATGAATCACCATGAGCCGTTTGGTGGGATAATTACCTTTTGTGATCGGCGCTGACATTTCCTCGCCGTAAGTTATAACCGTCAGTAAACATTCACATAAAAGACGAAGATCCTCAGCTTTGAATGGCGATTTGTTTCATGCAGTTCCTCATGTGTCTGGAGTCTCATCTAGTAATAGAGCGCAGACATTTCTCGATGTGCTGCCCGGATCCGGAAATGCGGATCCGCACTTCCGGGTCCGCAATTCCGTTCCCGAAAAAAATAGAACATGTCCTATTCTTATCCGCAATTGCGGACAAGATTAGGCATTTTCTATTATAGTGCCAGCAATAATGCGGAACACACATTGCCAATGTCTGTGTTTTGCGGATCCGTGGATCCGCAAAACACATACGGATGTGTGAATGAACCCTTTTTCAGTGTTTTGCGGTCCGTTTTTCACGGATCTGTTTTTTGTTTCTGTTGTGTTTCCATTCCGTTTTTCCGTATAGCATATACAGTCATTACATAGAAAAAATTGGGCTGGGCATAAAATTTTCAATAGATGGTTCTGCAAAAACAGAACAGATTCAGAAGACATACGGACGCATTTCTGTATGTGTTCCATTTTTTTTGCCAAACCCATTGACTTAAGTGGAGCCACGGAACATAATTTGCGGGCAATAATAGAAACATGTTCTATCTTTCTACGGAACAGAAAAACGAAAATACAGAAACGGAATGCATATGGAGTACATTCCATTTTTTTTGCGGAACCATTGAAATGAATGGTTTCGTATACGGACCGTATACGGAAAGCAAAAAACGGCCCGTAAACGAAAAAAAATTAAAAATGGTCGTGTGAAAGAGGCCTAAACCAGTAAGATGCCCCTGCTGAAAGTAGGCACTTATAACCAGTTGTAGCATAAGTTACCTCACTACTGGTTCTCGTTCCGCGGCATCTGTCTTCCTCTCTATGCGGTATGGGGATCGAGCTGGGTATGAGTCTGGTTTCTAAGATGCGGATTGTTCCGTGTCCGGTGGTGCGATACCGTGCATATAAGTGGAATACGGTAGTGCTGCTGGATTCCTTGTATAGATGCACTTTTTCTGAATGACCACACTTTAACCCTTTACTTCCCCTCTTGTAATACATGCTGATACTTATCCAGGCATATTCTCTCTCTCTTATTCAAACGCAAATAGTTCTATTTCAGAATCTAAACCCCCAGATGCCAATGGATTCACGTTAAAAACCCATTTTGTTTCTATTCTGGACATGTTTTTAATAAATCCACCTCCCCTTTTATTTGGCCTCACCCCCTCTATCCCACAGAAAGCGGACCCAGTGAATTTCCCATCATGTTTTTCTTTGTAGTGCTGTGATAATGGGTGTCCCTCAAACTTTTTTTTGAATATTGTATACATGTTCTCCCACCCTTTTCTGCGCCGTATCTTTCATATTTATTCATATTTTTACACTAGATTTTGAAAATCGTTCTTCTATAGGTTTCAAGTCTTCCTGGTTATACAGTAACATCTGCTGCTCTGCAAACCGCTGCATAACTTGACAAATTTACTACAACAGAACCATATGTCCCTCACATAACACAAAGTGTAGTGTAATACTGCAGTGCATAGCCCTGCTTCAACCTCCATTGTGTTACTCTGTCATGGGAAATCCATCAATTGGCCAGAAAAGGGAAATTTTCAAGCATCTGCACATATGTACCTGCCAGTATTGCTGAGTGGCAGGCTCTCCTGATGCTGTTCTGACTGGCAAATAATAAAGAGCAGAAGAGAATTTCACAAAGAAGACTATTTTAAGTGAATCTCCAAAATCTTATTCATTCTGTAATATCTTTAATGTAGTCGGTGCTCTGTCTGTCTTTCTGATATGTAGCTTCAAACTCCCTACATAGATCTAGAATTAATTATAAAATTCTGTCTGCATCCAATCACCACTAGAGGGAGCTCAGGAGCTTACTACATACAGAGACATGCAAACACCAGTACAGAGAGCACAGGAGATTACTACATACAGATATATACAGCCACAACTAGATGGAGCTCAGGAGATTACTGCATACAGATATATACCGCCACCTCTAGAGGGAGCTCAGGAGATCACTACATACAGATATATACAGCCGCCACTAGAGGAAGCTCAGGAGATTACTACATACAGATAGATACAGCCACCACTAGAGGGAGCTCAGGAGATTACTACATACAGATATATACAGATACCACTAGAGGAAGCTCAGGAGATTACTACATACAGATAGATACAGCCATCACTAGAGGGAGCTCAGGAGATTACTACATACAGATATATACAGCCACCACTAGAGTGAGCTCAGGAGCTTACTACATACAGATATATACAGCCACCACTAGAGGAGCTCAGGAGATTACTGCATACAGATATATACAGCCACCACTAGAGGGAGTTCAGGAGATTACTACATACAGATATATACAGCCACCACTAGAGGGAGCTCAGGAGATTACAGCATACAGATATATATACAGGCTCCACTAGAGGGAGCTCAGGAGATTACTTCATACAGATATATACAGATACCACTAGAGGGAGCTCAGGAGCTTACTGCATACAGATATATACAGCCACCACTAGAGAGTGCTCAGGAGCTTACTGCATGCAGACATATACATCCACCACTAGAGGGAGCTCAGGAGCTTACTACATACAGATATATACAGCCATCACTAGAGGGAGCTCAGGAGATTACTACATACAGATATATACAGCCACCACTAGAGGGAGATCAGGAGATTACTGCATACAGATATATACAGCCATCACTAGAGGGAGCTCAGGAGATTACTGCATACAGATATATACAGCCACCACTAGAGGGAGCTCAGGAGATTACTACATACAGATATATACAGCCACCACTAGAGGGAGATCAGGAGATTACTGCATACAGATTATATACAGCCACCACTAGAGGAAGCTCAGGAGATTACTACATACAGATATATACAGCCACCACTAGAGAGCTCAGGAGCTTACTACATACAGAGACTATCTACAGCACCACTAGAGGAGCACAGGAGATTACTAGCATACAGATATATACAGCCTACCACTAGAGGGAAGCTCAGGAGATTACTACATACAGATATATACAGCCACAACTAGAGGGGCTCAGGAGATTACTACATACAGATATATACAGCCATCACTAGAGGGAAGCTCAGGAGATTACTACATACAGATATATACAGCCACCACTAGAAGGGAGCTCAGGAGATTACTGACATACAGATATATACAGCCACCACTAGAGGAGCTCAGGAGATTACTACATACAGATATATACAGCCACCACTAGAGGGAGCTCAGGAGATTACTAGCATACAGATTATATACAGCCATCCACTAGAGGGAAGCTCAGGAGATTACTACATACAGATATATACAGCCACCACTAGAGGGTAGCTCAGGAGATTACTACATACAGATATATACAGCCACCACTAGAGGGAGATCAGGAGATTACTGCATACAGATTTATACAGCCACCACTAGAGGGGAAGCTCAGGAGATTACTACATACAGATATATACAGCCACCACTAGAGGTAGCTCAGGAGATTACTACATACAGATATATAGAGCCACCACTAGAGGAGATCAGGAGATTACTGCATACAGATATATACAGCCACCACTAGAGGTAGCCAGGAGAGTTACTACATACAGATATACAGCCACCCTAGAGGAAGCTCAGGAGATTACTACATACAGATATATACAGCCACCACTAGAGGAGCTCAGGAGCTTACTACATACAGAGACATGCAAACACCAGTACAGAGAAGCACAGGAGATTACTACATACAGATATATACAGATACACTAGAGGGAGCTCAGGAGATTACTACATACAGATATATACAGCCACAACTAGATGGAGCTCAGGAGATTACTGCATACAGATATATACAGCCACCACTAGAGGGAGCTCAGGAGATTACTACATACAGATATATACAGCCAACCACTAGAGGAGGCTCAGGAGATTACTAGCATACAGATATATGACGGCCTACCACTAGAGGGAGCTCAGGAGATTACTACATACAGATATATACAGCATACCACTAGAGGGAGCTCAGGAGATTACTACATACAGATATATACAGCCACCACTAGAGGAGCTCAGGAGATTACTGCATGCAGATATATACATGCCACCACTAGAGGGAGCTCAGGAGATTACTACATACAGATATATACAGCCATCACTAGAGGGAGCTCAGGAGATTACTACATACAGATATATACAGCCACCACTAGAGGGAGATCAGGAGATTACTGCATACAGATATATACAGCCACCACTAGAGGGAGCTCAGGAGATTACTACATACAGATATATACAGCCACCACTAGAGGGAGCTCAGGAGATTACTACATACAGGTATATACAGCCACCACTAGAGGGAGGCTCAGGAGATTACTACATACAGATATATACAGCCACCACTAGAGGGAGCTCAGGAGATTACTGCATACAGATATATACAGCCACCACTACGGAGAGCTCAGGAGATTACTGCATACAGATATATACAGCCACCACTAGAGGGAGCTCAGGAGATTACTACATACAGATATATACAGCCACCACTAGAGGGAGCTCAGGAGATTACTACATACAGATATATACAGCCACCACTAGAGGGAGCTCAGGAGATTACTACATACAGATATATACAGCCACCACTAGAGGGAGCTCAGGAGATTACTGCATACAGATATATACAGACACCACTAGAGGGAGCTCAGGAGATTACTACATACAGATATATACAGCCACCACTAGAGGGAGCTCAGGAGATTACTGCATACAGATATATACAGCCACCACTAGAGGAGCTCAGGAGATTACTACATACAGATATATACAGACACCACTAGAGGGAGCTCAGGAGATTACTACATACAGATATATCAGCCACCACTAGGGATGGAGCTCAGGAGATTACTGCATACAGATATATACAGCCACCACTAGAGGGAGCTCAGGAGATTACTACATACAGATATATACAGCCACCACTAGAGGGAAGCTCAGGAGATTACTAGCATACAGATATATACAGCCTACCACTAGAGGGAGCTCAGGAGATTACTGCATACAGATATATACAGCCACCACTAGAGGAGCTCAGGAGATTTACTGCATACAGATATATACAGCCACCACTAGGAGGGAGCTCAGGAGATACTACATACAGATATATACAGCCACCACTAGAGGGAGCTCAGGAGATTACTGCATACAGATATATACAAGCCACCACTAGAGGGAGCTCAGGAGATTACTACCTACAGATATATACAGCCACCACTAGGAGGGAGCTCAGGAGATTACTGCATACAGATATATACAGCCCCACTAGAGGGAGCTCAGGAGATTTACTGCATACAGATATATACAGCCACCACTAGAGGGAAGCTCAGGAGATTACTACATACAGATATATACAGCCACCACTAGAGGGAGCTCAGGAGATTACTGCATACAGATACATATATATACAGCCACCACTAGAGGAGCTCAGGAGATTACTACGATACAGATATATACAGCCACCACTAGAGGGAGCTCAGGAGATTACTGCATACAGATATATACAGCCACCACTAGAGGGAGCTCAGGAGATTACTACATACAGATATATACAGCCACCACTAGAGGGAGCTCAGGAGATTACTGCATACAGATATATACAGCCACCACTAGAGGAAGCTCAGGAGATTACTGCATACAGATATATACAGCCACCACTAGAGGGAGCTCAGGAGATTACTGCATACAGATATATACAGCCACCACTAGAGGGAAGCTCAGGAGATTACTGCATACAGATATATACAGCCACCACTAGAGGAGCTCAGGAGATTACTACATACAGATATATACAGCCACCACTAGAGGGAGCTCAGGAGATTACTACATACAGATATATACAGCCACCACTAGAGGGAGCTCAGGAGATTACTGCATACAGATATATACAGCCACCACTAGAGGAAGCTCAGGAGATTACTGCATACAGATATATACAGCCACCACTAGAGGGAGCTCAGGAGATTACTGCATACAGATATATACAGCCACCACTAGGGGAGCTCAGGAGATTACTACATACAGATATATAGAGCCACCACTCGGGAGTGCTCAGGAGGATTACTGCATACAGCTATATACAAGCCACCACTAGAGGTGGCTCAGGAGGTTACTACATACAGATATATACAGCCCACCACTAGAGGGAGCTCAGGAGCTTACTACATACAGATATATACAGCCACCACTAGAGGGAGCTCAGGAGATTACTGCCCTACAGTTATATAGCCAGGCCCCCCACCCCCCCAACCACTAGCAGGAGCTCAGGAGATTACTACATACAGATATATACGGCCACCCCAGAGAGCTTAGGAGGTTACTACATACAGGAGACATGCAAACACCAGTACAGAGAGCACAGGAGATTACTACATACAGATATATACAGATACCACTAGAGGGAGCTCAGGAGATTACTACATACAGATATATACAGCCACAACTAGATGGAGCTCAGGAGATTACTGCATACAGATATATACAGCCATCACTAGAGGGAGCTCAGGAGATTACTACATACAGAATATACAGCCACCACTAGAGGGAGATCAGGAGATTATTGCATACAGATATATACAGCCATCACTAGAGGGAGCTCAGGAGATTACTGCATACAGGTATATACAGCCACCACTAGAGGGAGCTCAGGAGATTACTACATACAGATATATACAGCCACCACTAGAGGGAGATCAGGAGATTACTGCATACAGTTATATACAGCCACCACTAGAGGAAGCTCAGGAGATTACTACATACAGATATATACAGCCACCACTAGAGGGTGCTCAGGAGATTACTACATACAGATATATAGAGCCACCACTAGGGAGAGCTCAGGAGATTACTGCATACAGATATATACAGCCACCACTAGAGGGAGCTCAGGAGATTACTACATACAGATATATACAGTCAGCACTAGGGGGAGCTCAGGAGATTACTGCATACAGATATATACAGCCACCACTAGAGGAAGCTCAGGAGATTACTGCATACAGATATATACAGACACCACTGGAGGGAGCTCAGGAGATTACTACATACAGATATATACAGCCACCACTAGAGGGAGCTCAGGAGATTACTGCATACAGATGTATACAGCCACCACTAGAGGGAGCTCAGGAGATTACTACATACAGATATATACAGACACCACTGGAGGGAGCTCAGGAGATTACTACATACAGATATATACAGCCACCACTAGAGGGAGCTCAGGTGATTACTGCATACATATATATACAGCCACCACTAGAGGAAGCTCGGAAGATTACTACGAACAGATATATACAGCCACCACTAGAGGGAGCTCAGGAGATTACTGCATACAGATATATACAGCCACCACTAGAGGGAGCTCAGGAGGTTACTACATACAGACATATTCAGCCACCACTAGAGGGAGCTCAGGAGATTACTGCATACAGATATATACAGCCACCACTAGAGGAAGCTCAGGAGATTACTGCATACAGATATATACAGACATCACTGGAGGGAGCTCAGGAGATTACTACATACAGATATATACAGCCACCACTAGAGGGAGCTCAGGAGATTACTGCATACAGATATATACAGCCACCACTAGAGGAAGCTCAGGAGATTACTGCATACAGATATATACAGACACCACTGGAGGGAGCTCAGGAGATTACTACATACATATATATACAGCCACCACTAGAGGGAGCTCAGGAGATTACTACATAAAGATATATACAGACACCACTACAGGAAGCTCAGGAGATTACTGCATACAGATATATACAGCCACCACTAGGGGGAGCTCAGGAGATTACTGCATACAGATATATACAGCCTCCACTAGAGGGAGCTCAGGAGATTACTACATACAGATATATACAGTCACCACTAGAGGGTGCTCAGGAGATTACTGCATACAGATATATACAGTCACCACTAGAGGGAGCTCAGGAGATTACTACATACAGATATATACAGACACCACTGGAGGGAGTGTAGGAACTTACTGCACAGGTATATACTGTACACTTATGACTAGAGGGAGATCAAGATCTTACTGTATACAGATATGTACATCTGTCACTATGGGGAGTTTAGGAGGTTGCTGCACACAGATATGACAGTAGTGAGCTGCAGGAGACTGTAAGGGGGAAATAGGGGATTTGTTTATAGTAGACTCAGATCTGTGTATGTGTGCTGCTCTCTGCAGAGTTCAGAGTGGCATTAGGGGGACTCTGCCCTAGGTCCCCCCAAATGCCCCTGCTTTAGGTGCACCCCCATAAATGCTCCAGCTCCAGATGCCCGCACTCTAAAAGCACCACTAATATTTCCTCTTCTCCAGTTGCTCACCTAATACCTCTGCTCCAGGATCCCCACTATTACCCTGCCTCACGTGACCCTAATGTCTCTGCTTTAATTATGACCCTCCGTTTGTGCCCTTTGCTCACGTTGCTCCTCTGGCGCCTTTGCTTGGGCTTTGTTGAAGGTTGTGACCTGCAAAGGGGGTTGGATTTGACAGAAAAATTCTGCACAGTGCGTCACAACTGCGTGCCCCTATCAGAGACTATGTCTGAAGGAATACCATGCAATTTGACAATGTGATCAATAAATGCCTGCGCCAGCGTCTTAGCATTGGGCAAACCAGGAAAAGGGATGAAATGCACCATTTTGCTAAAACGGTCCACCACCACCAGAATCACAGTCTTCCCCAAGGAACGAGGCAGGTCCGTTATGAAGTCCATGGACAGATGTGTCCAAGGACGGGAAGGAATGGGTAAGGGAAGGAGAGGACCTGATGGCCGTGAATGAGGGACTTTGGCACGAGCGCAAGTCTCGCAGGCTGCCACAAAACCCTCAACCGACTTACGAAGCGCAGGCCACCAGAATCTCCGAGCAATGAGATCCACTGTGGCTCTTGCCCCCGGGTGCCCACCAAGCAACGTATCGTGGTGTTCCTTAAAAATCTTGTCTTAAAGCGAGAGGCACAAACAACCTCCCAGGAGGACAAAGATCAGGAGCCTCTGACTGGGCTGCCTGCACCTCTGCCTCCAATTCAGGAAAAAGAGCAGAGACCACCACACCTTCAGCCAAAATGGGACCCGGGTCTTCAAAATTCCCACCTCCCGGAAAACAACGTGACAGGGCATCTGCCTTCACATTCTTAACCCCAGGGCAGAACGTGACAACAAAATTAAACCTTGAAAAGAACAAAGACCATCTGGCCTGTCTCGGGTTCAGACGCTTGGCTAACTCCAAGTAGGCCAGATTATTATGGTCAGTAAACACGGTAATAGGGTGTCTGGCTCCCTCTAGCCAATGGCGCCATTCCTCAAAAGCCAACTTGATGGCCAACAATTCCCTATCTCCCACATCGTAATTTTTCTCTGCGGAGGAGAGTTTCTTCGAGAAAAAGGCACATGGTCGCCATTTGGCAGGAGAGGAACCCTGAGACAAGACCGCACCCACACCCACCTCAGAAGCATCAACCTCAACTATGAAGGGTAGAGAAATATCAGGTTGTACCAAGATGGGAGCGGAAGCAAAACTCTCCTTGATATTAGAAAAGGCCTTACGCGCCTCTACCGACCAAGAAGAAAAATCTACCCCCTTTCTGGTCATATCAGTGAGTGGTTTAACAATAGAGGAATAATTCAAAATAAACTTCCTGTAATAATTGGCAAAGCCCAAAAAACGCATCAGCGCCTTCTGATTCTCAGGAAGCTCCCACTCAAGCACAGCGCGGACCTTCTCGGGGTCCATGCGAAAACCAGAAGCGGAGAGAAGAAACCCCAGAAATTGAATTTCTGGAACCGCAAACACACATTTTTCCAGTTCCGCGTATAATTTATTCTCCCGCAGGATGAGCAAGACCTGACGTAAATGTTCCTTATGAGTTTTGAAATCAGGAGACAAAATCAAAATGTCATCCAAATACACTAATACAAATTTCCCCATTAAATGATAAAAAATGCTGTTCACGAAATGCTGAAAAACGGCTGGGGCATTCATCAAACCAAAAAGGCATAACCAAATTCTCAAAATGGCCCTCAGGGGTATTGAAGGCCGTCTTCCATTCGTCTCCTTCTCTGACCCTGACCAGGTTGTATGCCCCTCTTAGATCTAACTTGGAAAAGACTTTAGCCCCAACAATCTGGTTAAACAGGTCCGGGATCAGAGGAAGCGGATAAGGGTCACGAATAGTGATACTGTTCAGCTCCCTGAAATCCAGACAAGGTCTTAAAGAACCATCTTTTCTCTTAACAAAGAAAAAAACAGCGGCAACAGGTGACTTCGAGGGTCGTATGTGTCCTTTTCTCAGACTCTCAGAGATATAAGCACGCATAGCGACCCTTTCAGGTTGGGAGAGGTTGTATAAACGAGATTTAGGCAGCTTGGCGCCTGGGATGAGATTAATAGCTCTCCCTGTCTGCTCAGCCTATGCGAAAATCCCAATGGTGGATGATCGCATATCCACGTACCTCGACTATATACCACCTGAACACCCTACAATAGTGAGGGGACACGGCCACCGGCTCCCTACACTAGACACGGAGGGAGTCAGGGTCACCTGGGATCCAGCAAACAGAAAATCACAAATAAATGTACAGCACTTATCTTTTAAAAGGCTGGAAAATAGGATCAGCATGCACACACACTCCAGGAAGTTGTATAAGCCGCACACTAATGCATTATTGGGAGGAATTTAAAGGGATGCAATCAGTCCAACTACATGATAGCTGAGAGAGGCTAACGAGATGAGGAACTGAAATTCAAAACAAAGAAAACTCAAGGAGGAGGTTCTGAAAGGCTTCTGTCAGAGCTTCTCAGCTGTCTGGTTGTGACACCGTGCTTACACACTATAGGAAAAGGCTGGAAGTGCTCATAGGCCAACATCTTTACCTATAGTGTGCAAGCACGGCCACCGCTGCTGGATTACACGGTGGTCATAACCATGGATACGTGCTGTGTATAATGTGATGGAAAAGAGCCAATATGGAGAATCACAATAGTAAGTGCCTTGTATTAACTTTCTCTACATGATAAATGCCATTTGTTGAAGTGAGAGAACCCCTTTAAATGTGCTACACTTAATAGGGTTAGGCATAAATGTCTTGGTGCGTGCATTGCGTGTTTCCTATGTGTGATAGGAACTGCACTTGTCTTGTTTCTGACTGACTAAGGCCTCATGCACACGACCGTGCCGTTTTTTGCGGAACGGAACGGGCGCCGGCAATATAAATGCCTAATCTTGTCCGCAAATCGCGGACAACAATAGGACATGTTATATTTTTTTTGCAAGGCCGCGGAACGGAGCCACGGATGCGGACAGCACACGGAGTGCTGTCCGCATCTTTTGCGGCTCCATTGAAATGAATGGGTCCGCATCGAAGCCGCCAAAACGGCGACTCGGATGTGGACCCAAACAACGGCCGTGTGCATGAGGCCTTAACAGCACGATATCAATATATGTGTAAGGGTCCATTCACACGTCCACAATTTCGTTCCGCATTTTGCGGAACGGAATTGCGGACCTATTCATTCCTATGGGGCAGCACGATGTGCTGCCCGAACACGGAATTGCGCTTCCGGGTCCATACTTATTTTCCGCAAAAAAAAAGAACATGTCCTATTCTTGTCCGCAATTGCGGAAAAGAACAGGCATATTCTATTAGTATCGACAATGTGCGGTCCGCAAAATGCGGAACGCACATTGCCGTTTTCCGTGTTTTGCGGATCGGCGGCTCCGTAGAACCGCAAAACACATTGCGGACGTGTGAATGGAGCCTAAGGCTGCTTTCCCACTTGCGGTAGCAGGGTCCCGCAGGCTATTCCAGTGGGGGAACAGCCTGCCAGATCTGTGCTTACGCTAGCCCACCGTGCCGCCAGAGGTCCGCTCCGGCCCCATTCACTATAATAATATTTCTGTTATCACTATAAGGGCTCATGAACACGACCGTTGGATGTTTTGCTGTCTGCAAATTGCGAATCCGCAAAACATGGATACCGGGTGTGTGTATTCCACATTATGCGGAACAGAACGGCCTCTAATAGAACCGTCCGATCCTTGTCTGTGATGCCGACAATAATAGGACATGTGCTATCATTTTGCGTAACGCCCATGCGGACAGACAGACACAGAATGCACACCGAGTCATTTACGTTTTTTGTGGTACCATTAAAGTGAATGGTTTGACATACATGCCACAAAACAAAAAATGTTACGGACACGGAAAAAAAATATCTTTGTGTGCAGGAGCCCTAAGGTGGGCCCCCAGAATCAGTTAAACCTGTGGGCCCTAAGTACCCCAGTCCGACACTGGCTGAGACCCTCAATGATCTTGAGAAAGGGGGTCCCAAGTCCCCTGTATTCAGCCCTAGAGAATGAATAGAGCAGTAATGTGCGCGCTCCATTAATTCAGGGATGTGCCATAAAATGCCTGTATAAATAGAGTTGCCCTTAAATCCTTCCTCCGGTGTCGGTGTATAGTCACATTCCTCTCCCAGTCACTGAAATGAATATGAGCCTTTGGCAATGGTTCAAGCAGAGACCCCGTCTATATCTGCAGAATACTGAGCGGCTGCATCCTGCGATCGGCGTGATCGCCTGTCAGATGAAGAGCTCTGGTTTTTGATACATTGACTTTGTGTTCTCATCTGAATGGCAGATTTGGCGCCTTGTCTGCAGAAAATTCATTGTCTCATCCTGGGCAGAACCTTGAAATCCATAATTAACTAGATGCAAATTCTCTGGTCCTTCATTTGAAAGCCAAAATCGTGAAATAATCAGCTTGTTTTTTTCGTCTTAAGAAAAGATAAAAAGCATTTTCCAGATAATGACACAATGTACTGTTGTGTGGTCATTTAAAGGGGAAGTTCACCCTAAGGACCTCCTCACGCCGCTGACACAGGGGCGGGGCTTGTTACAGGAGAAAGCTCTGATACCTTGTAAGGAACCCTGCCCCTGATATGTAGAAGATAACTGGAGGTGGAGCTCCCCTTTAATAAACTCACTTTATGATGAATTTATATAGTCAAAAATTCTAGATAGTTCTTTAGATTCCAAAAATAGTCATCCCCAAATGATCAGGATATCTCCTCTTTTATTTTTCTAGATTCTTCACCATCACCATGCGGTACATGAAATCTCCTACATAGCGAAGGATATTACAGACCACCGGGCATTCGGCTACGTCTGCGGGAAGGAAGGAAACCACAGATTTGTGGCAATAAAAACAGCCCAGGCGGTGAGTACAATAGATACGCGCCATTGTTTAAAGGTACATAGCATTAATGCATTAATTGGTGTCCAGTGGCATAACTAGAACTGACGTGGCCCCACAGTACATTTTTGAGTAGGGCTCCTTCGGCCTCCTTAATGTAAACCTCTGACCAGACCTCCCCCCCCCCCAAAAAAAAAAAAAACCTCACCTCTCTTCTCCTACAGTCTTCATGCAACCCTGTGATCTGACATCACCCTGCGTCAGGTCATAGTGCGCTCTTACGCACACACTACATCCTGTCCGGAAAATGTGCGCTGCCAGAACTTAGTGCAGCGCAGGCACCCGGTGAAGAAGACCAGAGAGGGATGAGTCATACCAGTGCAAGGACTAAGAGCACCATACTCTTATGGTTCATCTGTAGTGTTTCACCCACATCGGAGTCATTTAAAGTTACAGTGTCCTCGTCTTACTTTGCCGGAACCGTTACAGGTGCTTCCATTATAGCCTGTAGACTTAGCATTGCTTCTACATCTGTAGCCAAAATTCAGTCTCACTGTTCATCTATGACATACCATAGGGCAAGGATGAGAGACAACATCCCTATCTACCACCTGATCCTAGGACCCATGGGAAAGTTCCCATACTAACCTTATTAAGGCTACTTTCACACTCGCATTTTGGCTTTCCGTTTGTGACATCCGTTCAGGGCTCTCACAAACGGATCAGTTTTGCCCTAATGCATTCTGAATTGAAAAGGATCCGCTCAGAATGGATCAGTTTGCCTCCGTTCCGTCTCCATTCCGCTCTGGAGGCTGCCGGGCAGCGTTGACGAAACTGAGCCAAACGGATCCTGGCACACAATGTAATTCAATGGGGACGGATCCGTTTTCTATGACACAATCTGGCACAATAGAAAACGGATCCGTCTTCCATTGACTTTCAATGGAGTTCACGACGGATCCGTCTTGGCTATGTTACAGATAATACAAACGGATCCGTTCATGATGGATGCATACGGTTGTATTATTGTAACGGATCCGTTTTTGCAGATCCATGATGGATCCCCCCAAAACGCGAGTGTGAAAGTAGCCTAAGGTCAACAAAAAAGTAAGCCTCCTAACCCAAGAGTTCTGGCATTTATCAGGAATTTCCTGGGAGCCTACAATGTGTCGTATCTGTATCTGAAACAATGTTGCAAATCTCATCTACTCTGTGTAAACAGCAACACGCGTTTCTTGTCCAGCAGCTGATCACATTTACTAGTCAGCCTAGAAATAAATTCTGACAACTGAAGCAATGGACATTATTGTTGATGCTTGTCAGACTGTAACCAACATAATCTAGACTTTTCTAGAAATGAGCAATACTATGGACAATAAGGTTGTCCCAACTGGAGACCAGCTCTAAAATGATCAGCTAAATGGCCAACAATGCAATACATTGTGGCGCCAAATCCACTAGAGCAGAAGCCATAGGGAGGGCCTGAGTTGAGAACCCCCTTATAATGATCTCCTTATGCCCTGTGCAAAGGGGTTGGGATACCCCTTTATTGTGCTGTACAATTCATAGCTTTCTTCTTCACCCCTCTGCTCCTTGGCTGCAGAGTATTACGCCTTAATACAATGTTTTCTTTATAGATGGCCTCCTCCACAGTCAAGTGTTATGAGGACTATTATTAAAAAATCCCCATGTTCCCCTGTGTTTGATTCCTGCTACATCAAGGCCATTTATCAATGTTTCAAAGGGGGGTGTAGATATTGAGATTTGCGCAGGTAACTGCGCAGATACAATCCGCTCCCCATCTTATCACCCCTCTAATCTCCAAACAGGAGCCTCAGCGGCTGCAGGAAGGGATTCATCATCGGCCCACGTAGGACATGTCTTGATTAATAACCTTCTGCTTTGGTGACATTTTCCGGTAAACGGTAGCACTTTTGCGAGCGCCTGATGTTAGCCAAGAGTCAGATAATATTTAGGAATAGTTTTGCTGCTGTCGCTGTCAGGGAGGAGATACATACAATCCATGCTGAAAAACTCATTTTCACCATTGTCCTTCAATTTCAGGCAGAGCCAGTCATTTTGGATTTGCGAGATTTATTCCAGCTTATCTATGAACTGAAACAAAGAGAGGAAATGGAGAAGAAAGCACAAAAAGATAAACAATGTGAACAGGCCGTATATCAGGTACCAGGTCCTGTGCTATCAGCCGCCAGGCATGACAAGCGTCTGCTAGCGTCCACTGGAAAAGGGTTTACTCATCTGATACCCACCAGTATAGGAAATGATCTGGAGAATCCAAAGTATAACCTGTTATAATTAATCAGACAATAAGTGATCTCCTGCTCATGTGTAACTATAACCCCTAGCATGCCAGATGTTTTACTTTCACAGCTGAAGACTACTGCATCAGATGATAGCTGGGAATGGGGAGGATGTCCAATTTTTGAAAATAAGTATATTTATGGTTATGTAGAGAGAACAGTGGTAAAACCATTCCAGCATTGGCATACAGATGCAGCAGAGTTGGGTTTATTACTGTAATGAAGCCAAGATTGTCATTTTCCAAAACCCACTGCAATATAATATGGTATTGGCTAGCACCTAAGGTGAACCTACTCCCTTTATTTGCCAGAAAAATTGGCTGAATGCTTCTAATGTGACTTGACAGGTATGATAGACATAATGGTTTTTCTGCCCATTTCTTCTGAAAATGGCCAGATCAAGTGATAATCAACTAATGTCTATTTACAGATTTACATACTAATGCAAAAAAATAAAATAAAACAGGTTTATAAGGAATTATTCCTTGTCCATATACAATCAATAAATTATCAATCAGAAGAACAGCAGTTTTTTGTGGTACAGTAATTGGTGTCAGCTTCGCCCCTTGCTGTAGGTTGTGGTACAGTAATGGGAGTCAGCTTCGCCCCTTGCTGTAGGTTGTGGTACAGTAATGGGAGTCAGCTTCGCCCCTTGCTGTAGGTTGTGGTACAGTAATGGGAGTCAGCTTCGCCCCTTGCTGTAGGTTGTGGTACAGTAATGGGAGTCAGCTTCGCCCCTTGCTGTAGGTTGTGGTACAGTAATGGGAGTCAGCTTTGCCCCTTGCTGTAGGTTGTGGTACAGTAATGGGAGTCAGCTTCGCCCCTTTGTGGCACACTAATATGATCCCACTAAACCTCTTTACTTTAGATTGTTGTACAGCAATGGGATCCAGGTACTTCCCTTTGTAGTACAGTAATATGATCCTGCTGAACCCCTTGCTGTGAATTGTTGCACTGTAATGGGATCCAGCTATACCCCTTTGTGGTACATTAATGACATCCAGCTGCACTCCTTGCTATAGCATGTGGGAGAGTAACAGGATGCACCAAAACCTCGTATTGCATTTTGTGGTACAGTAATGGCATCCAGCTGCACCCTTTTGTGGTACTGTAATATGATCCAGCTGTACTTCTTACTGCAGGTTGTGGTACAGTAATGAGACCCAGCTGCACCCCTTTGTAGTGCCGTAATATGATACAGATGAACCTCTTGTAGTAGACTGTGGCACAGTAATGGGATCCAGGTACTTCCCTCTGTAGTACATTAATATAATTTAGCTTAACCCCTTTGCTGTGGATTATTGCACTGTAATATGATCCAGCTGTGGAATCCAGCCCCCCCCCCCCTTGTTGTAGGTTATGGTACAATAATTGGATCCAGCTATACCCCATAGATTGTGATATAGTAATGGGATTCAGCTGCACCCCTTTGTGGTACAGTATTATGATCCAGCTGCACCTCTAACTGTAGGTTTAAGGTACAGTAATGGGATCCTACTGCACCCTTTTATAGTACAGTAATATGATCTAGATGAACCTCTTAATGTAGATTGTCGGACAGTTATGTGATCCAGCTGCACCTCTTACTGTAGGATGTGGTACAGGTATGGGATCCAGCTGCACCTCTTACTGTAGGATGTGGTACAGTAATGGGATCCAGCTGCACCCCTTGCTGTTAGATTGTAGTACAGTAAAGGGTGCTTTCTTGGCTCCTATATAAATTGTCTGTCTGCTGACTATTGATGCATGTTCCAGGAAAAAAAAATATTTCCAGCTTTGTCTTTCCTTCCAATCACAATTCTTATTCTCATCTGCTTTTTTATGTCTGCTCCTCTGTTTCCTTCCTTTTGCCTTTCTTCAGACAATTTTGGAAGACGATGTAGAAGATCCTGTTTACCAGGTAACATCTTCTGGAAGGGGAATATACAATCTGCTGTAAATAAATGTGTGGAGAGAATAGAGGTTTTAAAGTGGTCATAAAGAGGATATAGCATTTCTGTCCACCCCAAACAAAACCAATTATGTCTCGCCCTCGCCGCGATCTATCGTTTCATCTCATTTTATATCCAGTTATTTAAATAAGAATTTAATATTATTCAGATCCAGATTAAAGTGTTTAATTTTTAGTATGCCATTAAGAGTGAAGATTGGGGTTTTTTATGAGACGGCCCTCTGGGTACAGTTCTGTAACGTTCTAGTTAATTGTTTGCCTTTTCTAACTCCATCAGGCAGCTATAATTAGTAGGATTTAGTAGAATTGGGTAGTTATTCACTGCAAAATATTATACTTTTATAAGATCCAACTGGTTCTTAGCCACAGAGAGGAGCATTCAAAAACCGCCAATAAAACATCTAATGCCCACTATAGTGCCCACATTATATATATATATATATATACTTAATTATGTGTAACACCTCTACCCAATGTGCAGCACAGGAAGTTGGGGCACTCTGTCCAAGTGGAAAAGCCAGAGGGAAATACAATCGAAAATGGTCAACGTTATACGTCCCCAATATTCACATGAGAAAACTTGCCTGACTAGAACGTTAAAAAGAAAATAATGAACTTTAATATATGTTGCAATTAAAATTGGAGTCACTTCCTCTCATTTATAACTTATAATGTTCCGGCAGAGTATAACCCCAGACAATGGGGAGAGGTATAATGAGTTTAGCCTTGGTGCTTCCTTTCTCAAGCTCACTAGATTGTGTAAAGCTCGAGTATCCCTCATATACCCTATAGAAGATGGGTTACACTATATCAGCCCGAATTAGCAGCCATGTACCCATAGCAATCAACATTGTGTTAAGATATGGTAGTGACAATGTTGCTGTAGCGCATACATTCCAATAACCGTCCCAGTATGGAATGGGTAAGTGGTATTGCTACACTTAACGGCCTATTTAAGAAACAGCTGGAGGGACCGGCTGGTCTTGACCAGGACCTTAGTCTAAAGCAGAGGTGCACAACCTGCGGCCCGCGGGCCACATGCGGCCCTTGATACCATTCTGTGTGGCCCCCAACCATCTGGTAACAGACATGTATTCCTATGTCTTGTGGCTGCTCACATGTATTTTTCATGTATTTCTCCCATTAGATGGGAGTCCTGGAAGTGTAACTAGACATTAATGGTATATAATGTGTGTTCAATATGCCATAAGTACAATATTTCATTTGTTAATACACGTTCAAATTTTAATTTTTGGCCCTCGTCATTGGTTCAGTCTGGCAATGTGGCCCCCAACCAGGAAATGTTGTGCACCCCTTGTCTAAAGGAATGACCTGGGGTCCTCTCATCGACACTATTACTTGTATGCTCGTCCCCTAGACTGTTTCTAGGTCTATCTTGCACGTCACCAGGAGCAGGTATTATCACAGAGTATTGACAGACATTTAACAATCGCACATAGTGGCATGCGGACTGGCAGTATATCAGCGCTGTGACGCCCGTACCCGACGCCCGCGCTTCGGCTTGAAATTGGTCAGTTCTCACCCCTCAGCAGGCACGGTTTTGATGCCAGCCAATCACGATGGGGGTGTGCGCGCTATCTCCACCCACCGTGTGACGTCCACCACTCGCGCTGTGTAGCGGTGCTGGGGAATGTACAGTAAGTATATAGGAGGGAACCAATCGGCGGCTGTGCTTGTCATGAGGATATAGAACCTGGACTCGAGCGTCTCCCAGTATCTCATAAAATTCAATATCAGTATTAACTTATTACAGAGAAGAAGACGCACAAAAGGGGAAAATGAACATTCTGTTGATCTAATATAAACTATAGTCAGGATCAAAAGCGCTTACATATGGCTACAATGTATACAGTATATACTACTGTGCCTCATGCTGCCTGTCTCTGAGTGTAAAGATACACAGGCGCACGACACATATTAGATTGAGATGAATTTCCTAAAGATGAGTCGCCATGGCGCAGGCTTGCGGTAACAAAAAGCCTAGAAGAAAATACGCCCCAATTTGTTGCACACATTTATTACGAGGCGGTCAGAGATGCGGGGGGCACAATGCTTCTAATTGAAACATGTGTATGAGATGGCGTCATTTAGGCCCCATGGCTTTACAGTTCGCATTCTAAACATCCATTGAGCCTCTTTTCGTAATAAAATCGTATCAGCGTCACCCCCTGGTGCTGGTCGTGTCACATGTTCATCCCCTGAAATTTGACTGTCTCACTTGTCCCATTTTGACAATCATTCACATGTCGTGCTATCGGTGTGTCCGCCTCATTTCTAATATCAGAAAGATGTTCCGCAATTCTTTTCCTGAATTTTCGTTTTGTTTTGCCAAGTATTTACAGATGGAACATGTGCCAGACAGGAATGAACCTTTAAAGGGAACCTGTCATGTGGATATTTGATTATAATCTAACTAATTATATACAATCATTAACTACTAAAAAGTACCTTAGATGTATTCACTTACTGGTGTGACAGATGGTTACCTCATAATATACACACGCATGCCGCATGCTAATGAGCTGATTTGAGTCCAGCGTGATGTCATTGAGTCCAGCGTTTATTTAATTAACAGCTATAGCCACTCCCCTGCCCACCTGCTGCTGATTCATATGGAAAATGACTGTCATTCAGCAGCAGGTGGGCGGGGAGATTCAGGAGCTCATAAATATTCATGACTCATCATTGTCAGCTGGAGCTTTTCAATACAAGATGTTGGCAGATTGACTGGGTCAAATAAAGAAAGTGACCTAGCATTTTACTAAGCGAATCAGTCACTTATTTATGTTGCCCTTAGTTAGGACACCATAAAACTGGTGACAGGTTCCCTTTAAGGTCGTTTCTCAACCATTATTTTTCTGGTTTAGGGGCCTGATAACAACTGTGAACCAGATAGTCCCTTAAATTGATGTTACGCCTGTAGGTGATCGATGGATGCTCTGTCAGAAGAGGCCCTATATCCGGATCAGATTTTAGAATCCCCCAATGTGTTGAGATAATCTCTCTGATCTCTCGGTGGGATCTATCATAGGTACCAATGATCCTGCATGTGTTTTCGTCTTTTTCCCTCATTTTTGGACTTAGCAGTTGTCCACGATTACTGCTTAGTGAATGTTGATTTGCACTTTTTATAGTCTCTTGTGGGTAACTATGGTTCTGGAACCGAGTCTGTAGATCACGAGCTGCCACCCTAAGGTCCTCCAGCTCAGAACAGCTTCTCCGGGCTCTTAAATATTGCCCTTTCGGAATATCTCTCCTAAGGGCAGGCGGATGGCCACTGTTCCATTTCAGGAGATTATTTGTTGCAGTTGGTTTCCTCAATTAATTAGTTATTAATCTCCCAGACTCATCCAGTGAAATGGAAAGGTCCAAAATGATATTTGTTTGGCTTGAATCTCTGATGTAAAATATAGCCCGAGTTCATTTTCATTTAACTCGGCTACAAATTGATGGAATTCAGCCTTTGGTTCTTTCCATAAAATAAACACATCATCGATAAACCTAATCCACGGTATTACCGATGATGTGAACCGCTCCATCATGTCAGAGAACACAAACTCACTCTTCCAAGAGCCCAGGAATAGATTGGCATAGGTCGGGGCACAGGGACTCCCCATCGCCACACCCCTGAACTGGTGGAAGATCTGGCCTCCAAACATGAAGATCCTGGAGGAAGCTGTTGTGACGCTGACATGTTCACCCCTTTTGTTGGAGGTAAAATGGTATGGCCTGACAGCCCTTATCATGTGGGATGGAGCTATATAAAGCTTCCACATCTAGGCTAGCCAGCCAAGTCCTCTCCTCGCATTGAATTCTATCCAGTTGTTTTAGAACATCCATTGTGTCTCTTGTGTACGATGGGAGCCCTTCCACAAACCGTCTAAAAATTGTCAATGTACATACTGATGTTTGATGTGAGGCTCCCTATCCCAGACACTATCGATCCCCCTTTGAAAGGTGTAGCCCCCTTATGCAATTTTGGCAGACTATAAAATGTGGCTAATATCGGATGTTCAGGATTAAGAAAACATAAATTAGCTTTTGCTTATCAATTTATCTGCCTGTGCCTTAACCAAGATATCATTCAATTCTTTTTTATATACAGGTGTAGGGTCACACAGAAGTTTCTTGTACGTCTGCCTATCCATTAAAATTCTCAGGCACATCTCTTCATACTGCTGAAAACCCAAGATGACAACATTGCCCCCTTTGTCAGAGGGTTTGATCACAATTTCTGTGTCAAGCTCCAACTGTTTGAGGGCTTGGTGTTCTTCTTTACTCATGTTACATGTCTTTCACCTCCTTCCCTATTTGTTACTTCTCATGCACGTAGTTGTTCGGTGACAACTGTTACAAAGTATCATAAGGTGTATTATCATTAATTGGTGGATACTTTTTTGAGGGCAATCGAAGGTTCTTATATGGGCCATCACCAGGATCTTGATGGCTTTTAGCAAATAGATCTGCCAAAAGCTGGAAATCCGTGAGATCTTGCTCCTCTATGCCCAGCTCTTGGCACGTGCGCTTATCGTGGGTAATAAATAATTTTTTCCCACTTCAGCTTGCGTGCAAATAAATGTAAGTCTTTGACCCAAGTGAATAGATCAAAGCTACGTAGGGGAACAAAAGACAGACCATTTTTCAATACTTTTCTTTCTATTTCTGAAAGGTGGCACGAACTTAAGTTGACAATTTGTAATTCATCGCTTGTCGGTGTCATTTTGGGGTGGCGATGTGTCACTTTTTGTTTCTCAGGAAATATTCTGACACCGGTGGGGTATCCCCTAAAGAATTCCCCCTATAATTCCTTTCTCTTCTACCCCGACCTCCACGATATCTCCCACTGTATTGTCTTCTCTGACCTTGACCTGTTCCCCAACCTCTTCCTGTGGCCGCCTCGCTGTCCGTCTCACACTCAGTTTAGTATCAATCTAAACACTTGTTTAGAGTTATAGTCAAAGGTCTTCCCTTCTTTAAAATCCCTTATATCTCTGTTGAGCGGAGAATGTTTTTTCTCTTACAATTGGGTCGTGAATTTTTCCACAGTTTGCTGTAGATTGATCTTTTTCCTATTATATTCGGAATTATCACTGAACTTCCTGACTGCTTCAAGTGTATCTTTCAAATCAGTTTCACTCCTAGCTAATATTTTCTTTTCTTCCTCAAGCAGTAATCTCATCAGCCTGAGGGATGATTCTACTGATTCTTTCTCTCACTTGTTCAAAAATTCCGTAGATCTTAAACAACTGAACGGGAGGATGGGAGTCCTTAACCGCCCAGGGACAATCTTATTCTTCAGATATGTCTCCAGGGCCTGTACTTTCCACCAAGATCGTATATAGTTTTTATGTACCTTGGTTAGGTTTTTAAATGATGAAATTTTGCATCTTGTGTTATCAGTGATCCCACCAAGAGATCGGAGAGATTATCTCAACAGAATGGGGGATTCTAAAATCTGATCCGGATATAGGACCTCTTCTGACGGAGCATCCATCGATCACCTACAGGTGTAACCGCAATTTAAGGGACTATCTGGTTCACAGTCTATTCCTGGGCTCTTGGGGGAGTGAGTTTGTGTTCTCTGACATGATAGAACGGTTCACATCATCGGTAATACTGTGGATTAGGTTTATCGATGATGTGTTTATTTTATGGAAAGAACCAAAGGCTGAATTCCATCAATTTGTAGCCGAGTTAAATGAAAATGAACTCGGGCTATATTTTACATCAGAGATTCAAGCCAAACAAATATCATTTTGGACCTTTCCATTTCACTAGATGAGTCTGGGAGATTAATAACTAATTTATTGAGGAAACCAACTGCAACAAATAATCTCCTGAAATGGAACAGTGGCCATCCGCCTGCCCTTAGGAGAGGTATTCCGAAAGGGCAATATTTAAGAGCCTGGAGAAGCTGTTCTGAGCTGGAGGACCTTAGGGTGGCAGCTCGTGATCTACAGACTCTGTTCCAGAACTGTTGTTACCCACAAGAGACTATACAAAGTGCAAATCAACATTCACTAAGCAGTAATCGTCCAAAAATGAGTGAAACAGCTGAAAACACATGCAGGATCATTGGTACCTATGATAGATCCCACCGAGAGATCAGAGAGATTATCTCAACACATTGGGGGATTCTAAAATCTGATCCGGATATAGGGCCTCTTCTGACGGAGCATCCATCGATCACCTACAGGCGTAACCGCAATTTAAGGGACTATCTGGTTCACAGTTGTTATCAAGCCCCTAAACCAGAAAAATCATGGTTGAGAAACGGCCTTAAAGGTTCATTCCCGTCTGGCACATGTTCCTTCTGTAAATACATCAAGAAGGGCAAATATTTTAGCAGTACGACCACGAGGACAACGTATGGGCTGAGATTTTACGTGAACTGCAAAACTGTAGGGGTAGTCTATTTGCTGACATGCGGCAGTCAGTATATTGGCAAAACAAAACGAGAATTCAGGAAAAGAATTGCGGAACATCTTTCTGATTTTAGAAATGAGGCGGACACACCGATAGCACGACATGTGAATGATTGTCAATATGGGACAAGTGAGACAGTCAAATTTCAGGGGATGGAACATGTGACACGACCAGCACCAGGAGGTGACGCTGATGCGATTTTATTACAAAAAGAGGCTCAATGGATGTTTAGAATGCGAACTGTAAAGCCATGGGGCCTAAATGACGCCATCTCATACACAGGTTTCAATTAGAAGCATTGTGCCCCCCGCATCTCTGACCGCCTCGTAATAAATGTGAGCAACAAATTGGGGCGTATTTTCTTCTAGGCTTTTTGTTACCGCAAGCCTGCGCCATGGCGACTCATCTTTAGGAAATTCATCTCAATCTAATATGTGTCATGCGCCTGTGTATCTCTACACTCAGAGACAGGCAGCATGATGCACAGTAGTATATACTGTATACATTGTAGCCATATGTAAGCGCTTTTGATCCTGACTATAGTTTAAATTAGATCAACAGAATGCTCATTTTCCCCTTTTGTGCGTCTTCTTCTCTGTAATAAGTTAATACTGATATTGAATTTTATGAGATACTGGGAGACGCTCGAGTCCAGGTTCTATATCCCCATCCTCTAATTGCAGTGTTTTTTCCAGAGTGACAAGCACAGCCGCCAATTGGTTCCCTCCTATATACTTACTGTACATTCCCCAGCACCGCTACACAGCTGCGAGTGGTGGACGTCATGCGGTAGGTGGAGATAACGCGCACACCCCCATCGTGATTGGCTGCCATCGAGACCGCGCCTGCCGAGGGGTGGGGTTTCACCTATTTCAAGCCCGAGCGCGGGCGTCGGGTACGGGCGTCACAGCGCCGATATACTGCCAGTCCGCACGCCACTATGTGCGATTGTTAAATGTCTGTCAATACTCTGTGATAATACCTGCTCCTGGTGACGTGCAAGATAGACCTAGAAACAGTCTAGGGGACGAGCATACCAGTAATAGTGTCGATGAGAGGACCCCAGGTCATTCCTTTAGACCAGTGATGGCGAACCTTTTAGAGGCCGAGTGCCCAAACTGCAACCCAAAACCTACTTATTTATAGCAAAGTGCCAGCACTGCAATTTACCCTGAATACTACAGTCCAGTATAGTATATTCTCTATGTAGTTTATCATTTAGCTATAATAGCCTGCCTACATTCAGTGCGCTGCCTGTGCCGTTCATAGCTGACCCTGCGCTGATGAATGGTAGGAAAAGTCTAAGGCATATTGGTACACCATAGACTTTTTCCAGAGTGCTGGTGCCCACAGAGAGGGCTCTGAGTGCCGCCTCTGGCACCCGTGCCATAGGTTCGCCATCACTGCTTTAGACCATACAAACTAAGGTCCTGGTCAAGACCAGCCGGTCCCTCCAGCTGTTTCTTAAATAGGCCGTTAAGTGTAGCAATACCACTTACCCAATCCATACTGGGACGGTTATTGGAATGTATGCGCTACAGAGACATTGTCACTACCATATCTTAACACAATGTTGATTGCTATGGGTACATGGCTGCTAATTCGGGCTGATATAGTGTAACCCATCTTCTATAGGGTATATGAGGGATACTCGAGCTTTACACAATCTAGTGAGCTTGAGAAAGGAAGCACCAAGGCTAAACTCATTATACCTCTCCCCATTGTCTGGGGTTATACTCTACCGGAACATTATAAGTTATAAATGAGAGCAAGTGACTCCAATTTTAATTGCAACATATATTAAAGATTTATTATTTTCTTTTTAATGTTCTAGTCAGGAAAGTTTTTTAAAAAGCCAGAGGGACCCAAGTCGCTTCATTCTTGGGGTATTTAATGGTTGTGCCCCATTTACTGTCCTGATACGTCCTCCATAACGACATAGTAAATATTTTAAGGATTTGCATATAATATAATAATGTTACAAATAAAAATAATATAAAAATAGTATAAATGCAAATAATCTAAATACAATATAAATGCAAATATTATGAAAATAATATAACTAAATATGATCTGAAAATATTATTAATACATGAATACAAATCATCTGAAAATAATAGAAATAGAAATAATCTAAATATAGTATAAGTACAAATATTCTGAAAATAATAAAAATAACAATACTATGAAAATAATTTTAATGCAAAAAACTAATTAATAAAAATAACATAGATACAAATAATCTGAAAATAATATGAATATAAATAATATCAAAATACTATGAATACAAATTTGAAAATCCTAAAAATAATCTGAAAATAATATAAGTACAAATAATATAGTAATGGTATAAACACAAATGCTATGTAAATAATGTAAATACAAAAAATAGGACAATGTAATAAATACAAGTAATATGTAAATAATATAAATACAAGTACTTGGACAATGCTATAAATACAGGTAGTATCTATGTTGCAGCCTTTCCTGGGCAGAATCCCATCTAACACAATATAGGTCAATCAGTTCTACTGAATTAGAGGAAGTAATGATAAGTTGAGGCGGCGTTCTGAGCCTGCGGTTTCCTTTGTAGCTTTGGATTTTCTGCTGTTTGATGCTCACAGTCACATTGTTTTACTATTAATCTAGAATTAATAAGCTCAGTGAGCCAAATCAGATTATCCGGATCCACGACGAATGTGATGGTGGCAATAAGTTCATGTAAATCCTT